>NW_010271338.1:0-2492 GCF_000690775.1 Eurypyga helias
TTCCTGGCTGAACCCAGCACATTGTTCTAATACAAATATTTTTCCAGTGAAAGTCCCTCAAAATATTTTATCTCATCAACTCAAATTCTGGTGTTTTGTTTTTTGGGTGTGTGGCTTTTGTTTTTGTGGGGGTGGTTTTTTTTACTTGCCTGAAGAAAGGTTTGGGCATTTAGGAATCTATGCTAATGAAAGTGCTAGAAGCAGCTTTTCAGCCCAAGCCTGTGGTATATTAAACTTAAGTCAAAATTTCTGGAGTAGATTTCTTTTATTGTCTGAATGCTTTGCTTTTCCTTGGATAAACTTGTGGTAAGGGCTAGCAAGCCATGCTAAATATAAGAAAATTCATGTTTCTCATCCTTGTCAGGTATATGTGGTAGAGTAAGTTTTGCTATGTGCCTACTATCTGAGAAACTTTAGTTTTTATTTCTGCTGCTCTTGTGACTGACTTGCTGCCTGTGTGACTTCATTCTTTATTGTCCTCATACCCATACAGAGGTAGGACTTTGATCCCTTGCCCTTTTTAAAGGGATAGCATGATATACAGAGTATGTGGATTATCAATATTTATAATGCGCTTGTAGGCCAGGATCCACTCAAACATAATGTATCTTGTATGATTGTTTCCCGTTTCTTGGCTATATTAGTAATATAGATTACTTATGTGATACATGATGTTATAAATTTGATGTTTGAATGAAAGTAAACATAATATATATTCTAACTGTATTGGAAGGTTTCATCTAGGAGAATATTACGTTCTGGCAAAAATTGCTATTCAACCTCTTTTTGTATGGCAAACAAGCAATATTTGAAAAGACTGTTAATTCTTTTGCTAGTACGGTAGCTTTAGTATTGTTAGTGCTTTGTTCGGGTTCAGCATAGCCTTGTCATCATGTTTATTCCAGCCAAACTTTGCTTTTTTCTTACAGCATTGATTTGGTAACACTGCTTCAAAAGCCTATGACTTCTACCCAAGAGACAGAAGGCAACTCATTTAAGGCTCCCCAGCAGCAGACCTTCGGCCAAGCCTTGGTCTTCACAAATTCTCAGCACAGCACCCAGATGGCATCAGGAACTGTCAACTCCAGTGCTGTAAACTCTTATTCTTCTCAAAGTCTGGTAAAACTCTGCATGCTCTTCATAGTCTTTTAAATATTCTTCATGAGTAAATATTTCAGGTTAAACAACTTTTCTGGTACTGGGCATTTCAATAGATGTCTCAGTATTTGTAAAATTCAGGTTGCAAATGTTGAAGCAATGGAATGAAGAATTCCATACCTTCCATTCACTCACACAAAAAACAAAGGATTACTTTTTTTCTGTTTTTTGCTAAGTAGTTGTTTCTCAGTTTACATGAAATACTTGTATTTTTGAGTAGAGGGCAGATTTGTTTACTGCATACTGATTTAGGATGAAATCACTTGTTTATAGTGAAGAGGTCTAGGCCAGAAAACTGTGATGTGTTTTGTTTCCAAGCACACAACTGAGTACATTTTGTGGGAACATGATTATTTCTGAGTCAATTGTAAGTGCTTGAAATTGGGCACTTGTATTTATTCTCTGAAAATCAGTTCAACTATTAGTAAATACATGCTGTTTTGAGATGCATGGATTCAAGTAAATCAGTATTGTTGCAATCAGTAGTGGAACTTGTAGCATATGGCCAGATCCACTCTGGTTATCACCAATACAATTGCTGAATTTTTATTGGTCACTTATTAGTAATCTAGGATCAAAGGGGTTTTGGTTGTTGCCAAACAGCAGCTGTAGGCATTGACCCTATGGTTATGTTCAAATTATTTATTAAATACTTCACTCCTTCCCCTCTCTTTGTCTTCTGGTAGTCTGCAGTTCTTTGTTCTGGCTTTGGAGAACTTGGATCCTCTAAATTGGCAAACTCTACTGGATCCCAAATCTTGGACCAATTGAAATCTCCAGGTTTGGGTCAGTTTACTTCTCAACAAAACAATAGTAGCTCTACCACTACTACCACATCATCTTGGCACCTAAAACCGCCCATTACTCAGTCTTCAGTTCTTAGTCAGTTTGGTAAGTGTTTTCACATATTTTTTTCTCTCCCTCTCTGTTAGCCTGTAAGATTTCTTAATGCCAATGTCAGTTTAAAATGGCCTTAAACAAAAAGCTTTTAGAAAAAAATGTAATCCTAATAATATAATTGGTTACAACATTGTGATACACTTATTTACTGGTAACAAACATTATGAGTATATCACAAGCTAGAAGTTGTTGAGCCTTCACATAATGACATCTTTGATTTAATGTGATTGACTATTTAAGTGGAACTTTAATGTGACAGTTTCTCAACAAATACTGGAAAATACTTATTTTTATTGTGCCTATGCTGTTTCTAGCTGAGTATAACGTTGTACCATATTTTTTTCATTTTTGCCCAATTGTTTCCTCTTCTAACCATTACATGAATTGTGAATTAGTACTATATAATTTCTTCATAATGTGCATCACATCTCCGT
>NW_010271338.1:2518-6779 GCF_000690775.1 Eurypyga helias
TGAGAATGATGCAGGTCACCCATTTTGTCTATTCATAATTGTATGGACTTTTAATTTAGTAAAATTAGTGGAAACAATGAAAATGACACAAACTTGTTTTTTGCAGTGTAGTTTCTATCAGTATTCTCACTGTGAAGAGTGATAGCTCATGTATCCCTCTCGTGTGTATGTGTATATGTTTCCAGGTAGATAAGCAGCCAGTTTGGTAGCAGTTATGATTTACACACAACAATTCTGAAAAAATGTTTATGTATGTTTTAAGTTTTTCTAATGCACTTTACCAACTGAAATAAATCACCCTGCAAGTGCTGTGGATCTCTTACGGTTGTTGAACATTGCTCTGATCCACTGCCTGGCTTTCAGTGTCTGAAAAATATGAAAGGGGAAGACTTGGAAAAAAACCTGTCAGTGTCCAGTATCTCTTGACTTTCAGCCAGATTGAGATGGTAGATGACTTCATATTTGTGTTGAAAATCTTTTCCTTTGTAGGGGCAGGAAATCCTAACTCCTAATACCTCTAAATTACAACTCCAGACGCCTTTCAAGTAATCACAATTTATTGGAACAGTTAATTGCAGTGAAACTTGCAGTGTTTGATTAAAATAATACATAACAGTTTGAGGCCTAATGTGTGATAACATTATGTGACTGTATAGATAGGTTTATCTTCATATTTTTCAAGAAAGCTAAATAATGCTTGCCCACAGCTGTTTGTCTTAGAGAATATCAAATTTTGGCCTTATTATTGCTGTGGTAATGTTCAATATGAAACTTGTGTGATGTCTGAGAGACATGCACACTCAACAAAAATCATAGATGTCAGGTGTGTCAACTCACTCAGATTCTTTCGTAAAGAGTAGAAGCATGAAAAGTAGAGTTTAATGCTTTAATTTTGATATTTCTTTTTCCCAACGCTGGCCAGACTTTAAATCCCAGCCTGAACCATCCCCAGTTCTGAGCCAGCTGACCCAGCGACAGCAACAACAAATGCAGGCAGTCCCTGTTCCTCCTCCTGGGCTGGAGTCCTCCTCCCAGGTAAAACTCTGTGAGCCGTTGCCAGTAGACACCTCTACAACTGTTAGCAAAATGTTACAGCTCCCCACTATGTCTGTGGCTAATCAGGCAGTGACTGCCCATCAAACCCAGCAGAAACACATAAAACCACCAAAACGGAGGATAACTCCAGCATCCAAGGTGGGTAATTGAGTGGTGGCTTGTTGTTAGTAAATATACAAGCTTTTATATGTTTGTATCAGGAACAGTGTGGCCAGCAGGACCAGGGCAGGGATTGTCCCCCTGTACTTGGGCACTGGTGAGGCTGCATCTCGAATCCTGTGTTCAGTTTTGGGCCCCTCACTGCAAGAAAGACACTGAGGGGCTGGAGCGTGTCCAGAGAAGGGAACAGAGCTGGGGCAGGGGCTGGGGCACAAGACCTGTGAGGAGCGGCTGAGGGAGCTGGGAGTGTTCAGCTTGGAGAAGAGGAGGCTCAGGGGATACCTTATGGGCATGGTTTAGTGGTGGTATCAGCAGTGTTGGGTTAACAGTTGGACATGATGATTTTAAGGGTCTTTTCCAATCTAAATGATTCTTTGATTCTGTTCTGTGTATAAGTTGCTAGGGAGAAGGAGAACAAAGACCATGGTCTGTTTCTTGTTTATAAAGCAGGAAAATCTAAGCTAGATAGCTTTTAGGTCAAAAATAGTGTGATGTCTTTTCCAAGCACATCTGATTGTTTTGTGTAGAAAATGACTTGCTGAGTGATTTTGGATTGACTTAATAGCCACAAGATGAATGTTGCCTGAAGGGGGATGGACACGGATGACACTTTGATATTGTAGAATAGTATAGCTTACTTTTTCAGTTCCAGATCAGGGTGCAGAATCAATTAATTAATTTCAGGTTACAATAATGTAGATAATTTATGTGATGTTAAGTGGGGGGGTTGTCACATATCTAGTTAGCAGTGAAGGCTGAGGCAGTAACTGAAGAAGCCTATAGTTAAGGAGGGGAGAGGGTGTCAGTTACAGATATCTTTTATACAGATAGTGCATGCAAAGGAATCATGGCGCTTTTTTCCCTCCTTTAAGATTCCTGTTTCTGCAGTGGAGATGCCTGGATCAGCAGATATGTCAGGGTTAAATGTTCAGTTTGGAGCTCTAGAGTTCGGATCATAGCCTGCACTCCCAGAGTTTGGATCAACTTCAAGCAGTGAGAATACAAGCCAGGCGGCCAACAATAGCTTACACTCAAAATCTGTAAAGTACGTGTGAGCTCTCGATGTGCATTCTTACATGCCTTCAAGGGGTCAAGTTTGTGCCAAAAACATCAAGGCACAGTTACCATGTAATGGGAGGGGGAAATATGATGACTTGTAAGGCTAAGTACTTTCTGTGGATGGTATCTTAAAGGAGAAATTTATTTTCTAATGACAATCAAAATCTCACTGGATGGGTTGATGTGAAGCTGGAATTGACATGAATGTGAATAACTTTATAATAAGCTACCCTTTATAGAATTGCTTTCTCATGTTGTCCTGATTTTAAAATGTATTTGAGAATTTGTTCCTCACAACTTGAATTTTTCTGGTTTTGATCCAGGGGTGATGACCCTTGTACCATATATGTGTGCCAGTAGATTGGCACCAGATAACAGATCTGATGCTACTATGGGATGAAAAAAGAAGCCAGGCTTTCAGTATGCAGAAGCTCTTACTGAAATGCTAAAATAGTCAATGATAAATGCCAACATATCAGTAATCCATTTTTTCTTCCTTATTCATTCAAGAATTTGCTTCAGTAAAAAGCTTCCTGAAGTTAATTTAGAAGTACTACTAAAAAAGAACTTTCACATTCAATGATTTAAGCTGTTCAGAAAGTAAAACACTCCTGCATGTTTTAAAGTAGGTTTTTTTTCCCCTTTGCATACTACTTTCTATTTGACTGCTACTGTAATGTTAGAATTCTGTTGTAAAGAGCTGTTGGGTGTTTCCATCATATACCAGACTATGGATCTAGTAATTTAAAAAAGAGATATTAGGGTCATTAATTTATCCTTTGAGAAGGTGAAAATAACATGACTGAAAAGTGCTTGTGTGTAAATTCTTATTTTGGTTGGGCTGGCAGAAGGAAGGTGAATGGTGCTTAATGCAGCTCATGGCTTTGAAGCAGTGATTACTGGGGACCAAAGCAAAATTATATATTTTCTTTCATGATTAGGTTTTTCTAGTATAAATAATGTAGATTTGACTACATGTTTAAGGTAGTTCTAGATAACTGTATAGGAGCTGATATTTTCATGAAGGTGTTTGAGATTATGTTTACCAAGATGATAAATAATTTTTACTTTTTCCAGTGATCCTTTGAATACTTCTTCACCAATATCCAATACAGTACAGGAGACTATGTACGCAACCTCTGTCATCACCTCTTCCAGCGTGACTTGCTCATCCCAGAGCACTAGCTCAGTAACAACTTCCTCCTATGACCAGACTTCTGTGCATAGTAGGATGGCATACCAAAGCTCCACGGCTCCATCTGAATCAACCCCTGTTGCAGTTACGGTGAGTGAATTTCAGAAATAAGACCTTGAAAAAGGTGAAATATTCTTATCCATGTTAGACTTGTATTACCCTGCTATGTAAATATTTTAACCAAGTGAAGTGGTATTTTTGATTCCCAAGTTTTTTAATTTCCTATTGTATAGCCATTTTTTGGTATTTGAGATACAAGAGCCTTTGATTTTATGGGTTTTGACATATTAAATTGCTGTTTGACCTTTTTTCTTAATAGAATGTAACATTCTAATTGAGTTCCCTTCTCTGAAACTTAGCTTTTAAAAAATGAACTATCTCTGTGTGTAAATATTAGTCATGGTATTTTGCCATAACTCGACAGTTTCTATCCAAAGGTATATTATTTATTAAATTTATATACCAACTAAAAAATGGATCCCAAACTTTTTGTGGCCTCTCCAGTGTTACTTTTTGTTGGATTTAAACAGCAGTGGGAATTAGTTTCATATTTTATTTGAAAAAGCATAGGGAGGGGTCTAATCTAGGACAGAGGATCTCTCTTGGGAGATATTCAAAAGTACCTACTCTCTTTGTATATGGAATGTAGGTTTGTTTTAAGAGAGCTTAATTTATTAAGTGTTTAAGCAACTTGAGAGTTTGTAAGCTTATTTACTTCTAGCCTTTGTTATGTAATGGCTCTGTCACACCTGTCTTTGCACTAGCTTGTATGTACTGGTGAGGATCAAGCAT
>NW_010271339.1:0-3481 GCF_000690775.1 Eurypyga helias
TCCACAGCTTCTCTGGGCAAAGTGATAAAACCAGAGTGATCGCTTAGTGCAGTGTTATTTCTTGTTTGCTACAGCATTCCCCTGCTGATCTAACAGGTCACCTATCTAAGCAACACTGAGCTCTTGATGTTAATATAACCCTTTCCAAACTGTTTAATGTATATCAGAAATACATGCCAGGGAATGTAGTAGTATTTGAACTGGAACAAGGCCAGGAGCTGCTACCAAGAGCATTCTCAGCAAAGCTTTGACCTTGTGCTTTCTCTAAAATAGCTATACAGATACAACCAAAAAGCTTGATGTTCACCTATTTTAAGTTAGGCTGAAACTACTGTTTATTATAAAATCGTTGTCTTTTTTTTGACAAATTCTTTTAAGTAACTTTGCATACATTTTCTTTGCATCTACAAAGAGTTTAACATCATAACCTCAAAGTAAAACAATTCAGCAACTTCTTAACGCAAGACTAAAATTAACAATGGTTTTAACAATGGTTTCAACAATGGTTTCAAATGTCAAATGTCTCCTCCAAAGTGTTTTGTTTTGTTTTTTTCCAAATCCAGATGTTTAAGTTTCCTTAGGAAAATGTACTAAGATAATAAACCAAAAAGTTTTATAAGCTAAGTAAAGATATGCTAGAGTCTAAAAAGCTAAAATGTGAGCAGTTCTAGCCTAGACAAGATACTAAAGCTCTGGGAAAGTATTCTGCTTTTGTTCCTAGAGTTGATGATTAGGATAGAGTTTTTCACCTCTCCTCAATTATTTATGTGTCAGACTAGCTTAATTTGGTTTTGCTGCTCAGTTTCTGAAAGCTAAGTGGAATAAGCTTCTATATACAATCCCAGACACATTCCTGGAGTAGGATGAAAGTGAATTTGAACACTTTTTGGAGTCTTATCAACTGTGACTTGCTGTATTTGTACTGCCATTTACAGACTGCTAGCCCTTAGCAATAACTGGCGGTTGATGAAAGCAACCTTCCTGGTAAAACCTTTGAGATGTCCCCAAAGATTTACTTCCTGTGTCCCGAGCCTATCTTCTCTATATCCACAACAACTGTTATTTTAATTATTTTGCCTGCAACTGCTAAAGCAGAGAAACCAGGGGCAGAAAGAAGGGAGTAAGTAGAGAATGAAGATTTTCTGCTGAAAACAACCCGACCCTGTTTTGTGGCAGCGTTTTCCACTTGCTTCTGTAACAACAGCGGGGGAGCGAGTTCAGTTTGGGGCTCTTCCCTGCCTCACTCATCCCACAGCGATGGTTGGCCTCTTACGGCAGATTCCTTACCACAGCAGCCTAAGGTACAACGAAAGCTGAACAGAGAATTGTGGAGGAAAGGGAGGAAAAGAAGTAACAAGGGAGAAGGGAACTGTTCCTCTTGCACTGGTAAGGGAGATGACAGCTGGAGAGACAGCTGGGGGAAAGCAGAGAAAGGCACATACACTGTCTGCTGCCAAGAAAGAGAGATTTCCAAATTATTCAGCCACTGAAGACCCTTTCCTTTGTGGAAAGAAAGGAAAAAAGCACCCTCCTTTTTGTGACATTCACTAAAATAATTTATCAATATGTAAGTCATGTTAAAACAACCATAAAGAGTATAGTGAGGCAAAATAAGAACAATTAAGTGCCACACTTACTGAGATGGTTTTGGGTTTTATGGAAGTGAAATCAACATAAAATAATCCTACAAATATTCCTAAATTGTTACAAAAGGTATACTACTTGGTAGTACCGAAAACCATGATACTTTACAGCCACTCGAACAAGATCACGTTAGTGTTCTGCCGATGGAGAGTACCTTTGAAAAAGATGCTTAGCAGACTCCTTACATTGTGGTATTCTTTTCCTTATTGCAGCTGTGCTGAGGATGGGTACATCACGCATGGCTGTTTGTTTTCAGACCGGTAGAAGTGAAATCAGAATTTGGCATTACAGCCAGCAAGCAGTGGTTCCCTTTAGGCAATCACATACTAGAGAAAAACCTGGACAGTTTTTCGCAGTTAGTGGGAAAAGTTAGACTCTGGTGCAGCGCCTACCCCCACTTGCAGGTCTCACTACGTCTCTTTGCCTCATGCCAGCTCTCCAACCCAGAACTCCATTTCTCACAGGATTAGTGGTATTCCTTAGGCTTATGTCCCCTGCCCCCCACATAGCGTTTCTCACCACTTCTATATGTGTCCTGCAATGGCATGATAATGTCCCCAAAATCCATCGTAATGACATTTTTGAACACTGTAGACATCCAGTCGCCCTGCGGCCCACTTACACCTCTGGGCATTACTGAGTATATTCAGTCACAGTGCACATACAAGCTGGAACATCCTGGGGAAATGAGAATGGCACGTGAAAATAGTTGCCTGTAAGTACCCGGTGTCTGAAAATGAAAAGGGACGAGCTACCCTTCTAACTTGTGGAAGGATGACTCACAATGATCTAGCAGTGCGTCAGGCTGCGGGAGACAGATTCCCCTCTCTGTCTGAATGCTGCGCTCTAATCACAAGCCACTAGGTCCTTTCAGCAGCCATGGATCACAGATGCTGCAGCTGAAAGTCTTGAGAACCTATTTCGGATTGGATGAATAGGTTTGCCTCAGCAGTTCACTCACACCGCCCAGCACTGCGGAGCGGCAGAAACACACTACAGCTTTGCAAATGGAGTTTAGGCTTGTGCTTCCTGCTGCTCCATTTATACCTGTCCATACACTGTTCTGTCACCGTAGGATTTCCAGCTCCTCCCAACCGGACAACATTGGCTGAATAATTGTAAACGGATGAAAGCAAACTGGAAGGATTAGTCTTGAAAGGGTTCTACTGCTCTAGCTTACATAGGCTCAAGGCCACTGCAGAATGAGTTCAGGTTGTAACAGGTCCATTCAAGAGAGGTGAAGCAAGGCTCCTGTGTTATACATCACAACTTATGGTTAGGAAAGTGCTGGCTCAAATATGTGCGTGCAACATGACATGTTTTTATGTTTCAGTAACTCAAAACAGCTCTAACTGTGATAAAAACAATCTCATGGTTCTTCCTTGCTATGTTTGCTTTGAATTTACAATCCAGCTTTGAAATCCACCATGAGATCAAAAAACTGGAGTACATCAACTACGGATATTCTGAACAATCTTCTTAATGAGCTCCAAACAACACTGATAATTGAGAAAGCCATTAATTCTATAGGTCATACTTACCCACCCAGAGGTGTAACTGTCACCAACGGCTTTAAAACTCAGCAAGTCCATCGTGCTGAAGAGGAAACAATAGATTTACCTAAATGCCAGGATGAAACTGCAAGATGTTGAATGCTATGCTTCTACTTGAACTGTATTTCTTCCTCTCTTACCATATTTCTTCCTCCTTTACTCAAGAATTAGAAAAAGATAATTCCAAGTTCTCTTTTTATCCTCCACCTAATCACACAATGATGCTGAGATTTACAAATAAAAGACAGACATCTGCAAGAATGTACTTTTGCTTCAGAAAGCTT
>NW_010271339.1:3652-14409 GCF_000690775.1 Eurypyga helias
TATGCTATTACGAGGGGAGAAGAGAACGTGGACCTGCACTGTGGCCAGCGCTGGATTCCAAACTCAAAAGAAATCTGTTCCTGAAGATGTATAAGAAGGTACTGCAATGGCATAATGCATTTCTTTCCTTCGCAGAACTGACACACTGCAAGTTTACGTTTGAAGTATTTATTGGGTTTAATACCTACTTTTCCCATTATTTACACAAAAATAAATATAAAACTTCAGAAAACATTACTGACATTATACAGCCACACAGAGCAAGAACTTATCCTAGAAAGTGAATATCTGTAATATTAGTTATCATCATAATTTTCTTTCCAGGACATAGTTTTTCTGTCAGTCAAGCAATTGAGAAATCGCTGGGAACTGGGTGTCTTTACAACTGAGGACAGATTCTGGCATACCAGTGATTTAAAAAGAAAACTGGACTTGGTTTGAATACCACACTGCTGAAAAGAAAAAAAAAAGTTTGATTTTTTTGTTTGTTTGTTTGCAATCATTTACTGACTAACTGAAGTATGACTCTGCATCTTCTAGAAATAGAACATCATTATCAAGATACTCTAGAATGATATTTCCACCATTGTACAGCGGGCAGTCTTTATCAGATAGCCGTGTTTCCAACGTCTGCTCAAACGGCAAGGCTTCTCCGGAGTCAGCATGGCATAATCTCAATTTCTGTAAGACAAACAGCACAGACATTAACATCAAGATCTGCCTATCTGAGATAGAATCATGGAATGGTTTGAGTTGGAAGGGACCTTAAAGACCATCTCGTTCCAACCCCCTTGCCATGGGCAGGGACACCTTCCACTAGACCAGGTTGCTCAAAGCCTCATCCAGCCTGGCCTTGAACACTTCCAGGGATGGGGCATCCACAGCTTCTCTGGGCAACCTGTTCCAGTGCCTCACCATCCTCTCTGTGAAGAGCTACTTCCTGATATCTAATCTAACCCTCCCCACTTTCAATTTAAACCCGTTACCCCTTGTCCTGTCACTACAGATCCTTGTAAAAAGTCCCCTCCCAGCTTCCTTGTAGGCCCCCTTCAGATACTGGAAGGCTGCAATAAGGTGTAAGAAGTGGGGCAGGGGAGGGACAAAAGGGTAAAAAACCCACCAAAATGAAACCCCAATGACCTGAAAAATGTTTATTGTTACTGATTTACCTGGGATGTTGATTTGTTGTTGTCATTTTTAAGGCTTGCTAAGGAAGCTGCAAAATCTACTACTTTGCCAATACTCCACTTACTGCAAAAGAACATGGGCTTGCATTTCTCTTTGTTCCCCTTTGGTAAGAACACTTGAAAGTAAATTCTTTCTGTCTAGAAAAACATGAAAAATAAACAAAAATATTATTCACAGAAGAAACACAGAATTCCAGCCCAGCCATACACATCTAACAGTAATTCAGTAAAAAACTTAAACTTCAACCCACAAATTACCAACTGAAACTTGTTCTATCCTACCAGGACCAAGGCCTCATTTTAGTGCAGAATATAAATGACTGAGATCAAGTCCAACTCCTCAGGCTGCAGGGACATACATGATGGACAGTAAGCTCAGAAAGGTGGAGAGAATGCCTGTCGCCACAGTCCCACGGCTAGGCTGTCGGATATAGACAGACATGAAAAGGTGTCTGCCCTGGGTTTACTAGACAACCATGACTGCTCTGGTGACAAAAAGGTGAGTTTAAATAAGCAGTGCTGGGTTTTGGCAGCAGTATAATGTCTCAAATTGGAAAGCAAAGGCAGTTAAAACAGGACAGTTCACCATACCAGAAATGCCTGCTTCACAAACCAACATTCTGATCATGGCCTGCTAATCCTTTATTCTCCTTTTCCTTCTTTTATGTACTAAATGCTCTTTCAATATCTACTATACTAAAACATTTGTTTAAGAAATTTCAAGAGTAACCTATGAAGAAGAGATTTTGAACAGGACTAGGACAATCCCTTCTTCAGGTTTATTTCTTT
This sequence comes from Eurypyga helias, assembly GCF_000690775.1. Lineage (NCBI taxonomy): Eukaryota > Metazoa > Chordata > Aves > Eurypygiformes > Eurypygidae > Eurypyga > Eurypyga helias. The sequence goes on from NW_010271339.1 coordinate 5,629, forward strand.
TCGACATTCGACAGAAGACATAGAGCAAGCATGACTGGTATATTCATCAGTTAAAACTGCCCTTGCTGAGTCCAAGCTAGACACTACCACACAAGACAGAAGTCTTCTTTTTAAAGGATTTTTTTTTTTTGCCTTCCCTAGAAAAATATGGAACAACCCTTCCCTCAGCTATGTTCATAAAACTGAGTCTGAATTTCAATCCATGCATTTTCCTCAAAACCTGGAGTGCTCTCCACACACAAGAAAATCTTTAACATCCAGGAATATTACAAAGAAGCAAGGGAAGCAGGACCTGAATCTCACTAAAATGTAAGTGACCGCAGCTGGTGAACCAGCTAACACCAACAGCCTCCTATTACGGACACAGGCTAATATCGCTCCACAGCTGTCAGTGCCTTGGCATCTTCTGACAGTTGCTCCCCCAGTTCTAAGGGTGATGAGACAGTCTCCCACAGTTCACGGGAACTTCATTCACAAAACAGCTCATTCTACTGTTATATTCCTTAACTATGGGATATGCCTCCTGGAATTTCTGTGCCATATCCGAGAAAATACTGGTCAGTCAGGGATGCAATAACTAACGCTGTTTTGCAGCATGGCCCTCCTGTTTTGAGCTGGTCAGACTTAAGAGGGGTAAGTCATACCAGGTCTGACACCAAAAGAAGCAATCATCTGCAGAAAGCTAATCTGAACAAAGAGGACAGAGAGACGCTATTTCTAAGACAGCCTGATTTTCCTGATCATAGAATAAGAAAGGTCAGGACCTCCGGTGTCACAGGGTCCAAAACCATGCTCAAAGCAGAGGGAAATTTAAAGCTGGACCTAACTGTAAAGGTAGATCAGGTTGCTCCACGTCAGATTCAGTCAAGTTTTGAACATCCCCAAGACGTAGATTCCACAGATTTTCAGAGCAGCTTGTTGTAAAGTCTGGCCACCACACTGTCATTTTCTTCCTATCATCTAACTGGAATTCCACATGTAGCAGCTTGTGACCATTGCCACCTGTCCTTTTGCTGTGCACCTCCAAGAACCATGTGTCTATCTTCTCTACGTAGTGATGAGAGAACTAATGTGCCTAAGCAGCCTTCCAGAAACTTCATATTCAAAAAATTATGTCTTCAAACTGGAACAAGCTGGGCAGAGGGCAGCTAGAAGGGGTCTAGGAAGCAACTGAAATAGAGACGTGCTGAAGGTTAACAGGCTTAATTTATCAGTGTTAGAATTATCACTATTCTAGATGATTAAGCAATTAATATACAATTGAAAATATGGATAGTGAGTGAAATTTGCATACAGTAATTTGTGCTATGCTTGTTAGAGCTTAGTGGCTTTGGCATTAAGAAGCAGCTTTTAAATTTTTCTTACATATACTGAGGGTAGATTATTTTTAATTACCTTCCACAATATTTGAAATTAATCACTTTCCCTCCAGCACATATTTATTAAAGTGGTACTATCTGTGGTGAAGAGTGCTACAAGCAGGTCCCTGTATTATGACTTCTTCCTAAGGTGAGTTATCCAGTTTCTAAGCATGACAAAGTATAAAACTAGACATTCATAAGAGGACTCACTCATGGAATAGCTGTAGTTGTTTTAAAAACAATAATTACATGTACTCTACTAAGACTAACAATAAGAACACCACACAGAATGTTGTCATTATTATAAAATCAATAGAACAGGGTGAAACTTGGTGTGCTCCAACATAACAACGTGGTGAAAAGTAATTTAAATACGCTTGTAAGAGGATGCATAAGTACAGATCTAAAGTGAAACCCTAGATCAAGGTGTTCTAAACCAAACATAATCCTGCTATGTGGAAAAGATTTGAACACCAGGTCTGACTGACCACAGTAGTGAAAAACAGGAAGGAATCTGTGAAATACTTTATGAATCAAAGAAATTAAAGGCTGAAAGAAACACAAAGCAACTGTCTAAAACCCTTTTCCATCCCAAAGGTGGGAAAAAGTGACCTCAGGCTCTTCATACCTCATCCAGAAATGTAACAAAATGGCAATTAAATCTGAGTAGCAGAAATAAGAAAGGAGCTTTGCAGAACACAAAGCTCAGTTTCATACAAGACAGGTTTAATCTGTTAGTACAGAGTCATGCAAGCTGTGTCCTGTCTGTGTCTGAAGCCTTTCAGCACCCAGCATGAAAAGCACCCCTCTGAGATGGGTTTGCAATGTGTGAGCGGTACCCCCTGCTCCTGACCCCTGGTAACATATTTAGCACAATTAACACTATTTTATATGGCAAACAGCCATTCCCTGTGACTGAGCTGGACACATACCTGCGCCCTCTCCCCTCCTCCTGATGGCCCTGAGGGTCCTGCACACTAGGTCTCTGGGCGCCAGACTGACTATTCCTCTCCTTACTGACCTTGAAGGCTCCAGGCACCCCAAATGTGATGGCGATGAGCCTGTCACAGAGCAGGGAAGCCCAGCAGCACACTGAGCACTGTCCATAAAAATCAAGCAGTTACAAGCCCAAAGTAGGATTTGGACCAGAACTGCTGCTGGACTGCAAAACCTGTGACCCGTCCATGGCCAGGGACGACTCCACTGTAATCTGCTGCTTCTGAGGACTGAGTGACGTGTTCTTTTACATGTTTTGAGTCTAGATGGTGACTGTGAGACTGACACTGTAAGCCCAGCATTAAGATGTGACCCAATCCGCCAAGGGCCCAGGTGATTAGGAATCATAAACTAAGCTGTACTACAAAACTGTGCTACACTGATCCTGATTATAAAAATCCCGTCCTACTCTGATTATAAACACAGAATCATAGAATGGTTTGAGTGGCTTGGAAGGGACCTTAAAGACCATCTAGTTCCACCCCCCCTGCCAGGGGCAGGGACACCTTCCACTAGACCAGGTTGCTCAAAGCCTCATCCACCCTGGCCGAGAACACTTCCAGGGATGGGGCATCCACAGCTTCTCTGGGCAACCTGTTCCAGTGCCTCATCCCCCTCTCCATGAAGAATTTCTTCCTGATATCTAATCTAAGCCTCCCCACTTTCAATTTAAACCCGTTACCCCTTGTCCTGTCACTACAGGCCCTTGTAAAAAGTCCCCCCCAGCTTCCTTGTAGCCCCCTTCAGGTACTGGAAGGTGCTATAAGGTCTCCCCAGAGCCTTCTCCAGGCTGAACAAGAACAAAATTCTGTGCTATGCTTATCAAAGTCTGTTAAAATAATAAAGCTGTAACTGTAACTACAACTTAGTGCCATCATCATCCTGCCAAGGATCCCCCAAAAGAACCTGTCTGTCCTCACAGTGCTGGGTGACAGCCGTATGGCAGGCGAATACATTTCTACTGTAAAATAAAGGAATTTGACCTGACTGCTCCAAACTCTACACAGACACCTTAGAGCAGACATAAGACTAGTGAGATTGGTTTTAAGTACCAGGCTGAAATAGATGTATAAATGATTGTGGGCTTGAAGAATTAAATCCAAAACCAAATTGCAGGAACCAGATGAAGAACAAGAAATTTAGAAAATTTCCCCTTTCCGTTGAGAATTCAATTACTGAAAACAAACATGACTGACCTGAGGCAAGGACTTGTCCCCACACGCATGCATTTTCAGTTTCATTAATGCCACTTTTGCTGCTGTCTCGCTGTTTTTCGCTCCTTTACGTTTTTTGCTTTTTGGTTCCTCCTTTTTTTTAGAATCTGAGAACAATATTATTCCTGTTAATGCGATGATTCAGGGTGTCTCTTGAATATATCCTGGACTTAGCCTTTTGGGCCTCATTGTATCTCCAAGATTCCCATCCCTTTCATGTCCTCCTTAGGCCATAACATCCGGTATTCCTATTCAAGAATATTTGGAATTGTTACAGTTCTGCCAGAGCTGCTTTACACTGAGAAGCAGATGAACACTCTCATGAGGTAAACACAGGTTGCAGAAGCCAAACAGATACACATTCCTAAGTTTCTACCTTAGTGGCCTTTACAGCATTCATATGGCAACAGTTTCAGGTACTCCTTTCTACACATAACCCCACTGCCCAGTTAAGCAGCGCTGTTTATTCTCTCTCCTGTCCTGCAGCTTGTTTAAAAGCTGAAAAACATTACACTGTAGACTTACACCTTTTTTTTTTTGCCACCTTGGTTGCGTAGGTATAATCACAGCAGACTGGCGTGAGCATCTGATGCGACACAACTGCGCTACGTGCACACAAATTAATATGCAAATAATGATGGCTAGGTGCGATTTGTTACATTAGAGTATTTGCAGAATGAGAACAAGACAGTAATTCTGAAAGAAACCTGAGCCTTTTGTAATCTTTAAAGATTCTCTTTACAGACATGCTAGTGTTGTCTCGTCTCAGTCTAGATGAACAGCATTACATGCTGACGGGTGAGTTTAGGGGTATTAGCAAGGAATACCCATCCTTTCTTATCTGGGCAAACCTGAAGCTCAAACAGCCTTCTGAAGAAAACTGCCGAATATATATATCCCAGTGTACTTGCCTATAATACTTTGAACTAGCTGCTGGGTGGCAGCCATTCGAGGTTTTCGTGTGTCCAGTTTCTCACATTCATGGTCTGATTGATGCCGGTGTCTGTAAACAACAGCGTAAAACTTTTAGTACCTTTTCCATACACTGATGAACGAGTACTGATGTTTAAACATCACTGTTCCACTCACCTCAGACAAAAATGTTTTGCACAATAGGGACATAAAACTGGCAAAAGCTCCTTTTCGCTGCAGTCCTTGTATGAGCACAGGTAAGATTTGTGCTCATTTAGTTTCACAGAATTGTTTCTTATATTCACCTAGGCGTTAGTAAAAATATTTTGTGTAAATAAACAGACATTACAGATACAAGTCACCATCCCAGCTTTCCAAAAGAACTGTGCTGCCTTTCCATTCTATGGTCAAAATTAGTCCAGCAATTTTCTCCTACTTTTGTCCTGATCAAGTTTAGCCCTGAGTCAGAAAAAGAACCATCATCCTACTCAAACTCAATTCACTTCTGACAGACAGAAAAAAAGGAGATGGATTTTTTTTTTAGCTTGTCACATTCTCAGTTAAATGATTCATACTTATATACTATGTGTATATATTTAAACTGAAAACAGACAGTTAAATTGCATGGAATTTTAATTTTAAGGTAGTTGTATTTAATTAGATTACCTCAGAACACCCATGAGCATCCCGGCTCCTGTGCTGAAGGCTTTGTCGCAAAAGAAGAAAATATCACACTGTTATCAACATTTCAAGAAAATAAAACTGCATGTGAAAACATTTAAGTGTTTAAAGAGTGATCTGACAAGTTCATCATGAGAACACTTCAATTAAATAATGATTTTTCTCCAGAATTTGTTCTAACCTATGCATTTCATGTTTTAAATGGATTGATCATATCCCTTCTGAGTATGTAAAACGTGTGGCTCTTTGAATTTATGCCCCAAGGTAACAAACCATTTCAAGAGAATAAGAACATTGGCACGCTTAAGAATTCAGCTCAAAGCAACCGGAGTTTGTTTTCATGGATTTTTGAATCACCTTCCACAACAGCTGAAATCCCTTGAAGGCTTCTGACATGTAAAAGCGAAATCTGCCCTCGGTTTACCTGAGCTTATCTCAGCTGCCCTGTGCTAATCCAAAGTGCAAATCGAAGTGCAGGCCCCGATTTCAACCCTGGAAGAAACTTCAATTTTTTTTTCCTATAATAAGAAAAAAATACCCCTTCACTCCTCTCCCACAGAAAATCAGTACAAAACAGGGTGTAAGCTAGACGTCTTCTAAAATAACCTACCTATATTCTAGATGTATTCGCACTGATTTCAAAGCTCCACAACAGTTGCTTGGCAAAATGTGGCAAGTTCAATGAAACAATTAACTTTTTAACTAACTGTATCTGAATTGAGCCACAGAATGTTTTATAAAACATTTAAGTCTACACAACTGCCACACTGAGATCTTACAGGACACACAACGTTATTTTCTTTTACGGGTAGGTCGCCCATCTAGTTGAGCTGGGGAGGCCAGAAGGTGCGGTGGTTTTGGTTTTCAGCAAAGCTTTTGATACTCTCTCTGACAGTGTCCTTCTGGATACAAACATCCAGCACAGAACTAGACAAGTCCGTGATACATTGGGTGAGCAATTGGCTGAGGGGTCAGGCTCCAAGGGTTATAGTAAATAGGGTTACATGAGGCTGGCAGCCAGTCATCAGCGGCGTTCCCCAGGGCTCCATTTTAGGGCCAGTGCTCTTTAATGTTTTTATGAATTATCTGGATGCAAGAATCAAAGTACAGTAAGTTTGCCAATGATACTAGATGGATCTGTGGACTACCCTGAGGGTAGAGGCCTTACGGAGAGATGTGGATAGGCTACAGAGCTGGGCAATCACCAATCATATGAAATTTAACATGAGCAAGTGCCGGATTCTCCACCCAGGACAGTATAATCCTGGTTATACATACAAACTGGGGGATGAGAGGCTGAAGAGCAGCCCTGCAGAAAAGACCTGGGGGTTTGGGTTGATGACAAGTTGAATATGAATCAACAGTGTACCCTGGGAGTCAAAAGGGCCAACGGTCTCTGGGGTGCATCAGGGACAGCACAGCTAGCCAGCCAAGGGAGGGGTGACTGTCCCACTTGACACTGCATTGGTGCAGCCCCACCTCAAGTGCTGTGTGCAGTTTTGGGCGCCTCCACGTAAGAAAGACATGAGACTATTAGAGTGTGTCCAGAGAAGAGTGAGCAAGACTGTGAAAGGTCTCTAGGGCAAGGCTGATGAGGAGTGGCTGAGGTCACTTGGTTTGTTCAGCTTGGAGAACGTTGAGGGGTGACCTCATTGCAGTCTACAACCTCCTCATGGGAGGCAGCGGAGGGGAAGATGCTGGTCTCCTCTCTCTGCTGACTGGAAATAGGAGACAAGGAAATGGAATGAAGTTGTGTCAGGGGAAGATCAGATGGAACGTTAGGAAAAGGTTCTTCACTGAGAGGGTGTTCAGTCACTGGAAAAGGCTCCACAGGGAAGCAGTCACAGCACCAAGCCTGTCAGAGTTCAAGGAGTGTCTGAATGACGCTCTCAGTCATATGGTTTAGTTTTAGGTAGTCCAGCAAGGAGTTGGACTCGATGATCCTTATGGGTCACTGTGCTGGATTCAGCCAGGAAAGAGTTAACTCTCTTTACTGTGGCTACTAGGAAACTGTGTTCCTGGATGCTGAGAGCAGCACTGATAAGTTCTCAGCTGGCTGGGGAATGCCTGCACTGAATTCAAGGTCTTTCCCTGCTTCTGACACTGCAGCTGAATTCCCAGCTCTTGCTGCAGGCAGTGCAGGGGACACACAGTTCAGGCACCTGACCCAAACTGACCAAGGAAGTATTTCATCCCATAGTACGTCATGCTCGGGGCAGAGGAGAGGAGGGGGTCCAGTAGCCATTACTCTCTCTCCCTTACTCTCTCTTGTTCGCTTGAGTACACTTGCTAACACTCTCCCTGACTCCTGTGTTAGCTGCTTCGCTAACTCCTGTGCTGGCTCATTCATGAGAGAGTTGGAGGGTTTCTTTAGTTTTCCCAGGCTGCTATCGCTGATAGTGTTTGTTCAGAATCTGATGCAACAGCACTCAGGCTCCGGCTCTCGGGCTCTCTGGGTCTGACTCCCACTACTCAATATCTGTTGTGCATCGGTCAGTGAGGGGTGAGGAATTGTATCACACTGTATCATATGTTTTATTTTCTATTGTTTTAATTATTTATTATTAGTAGTACTTGTATATGTTAATTTAGATTTAATTAGTAAATAGTTTTTATCTCAGTTTTACAAGCTTCCTTTTTTTCCTTTTTCCTCCGATTCTTCCCCTCCACTGGAGGAGGGGAGGGAGATTTGTGAGAGCGGCTTTGTGGTATTTTGCTAGCCGGAGTTAAACCACGACAGTCACTTCTAACTTGAGATATTCTATGATTCTATGAACTTACCAAAAGACACCTGAACAGCCATCACATACAAAGGGTAGAAAATCTGAAACGAAGACATTTACTTTCAGTTAGACAACAATGTTGTTAATTTGCTAATAGTTTCCGGCTTATTTTTTACATGATTAACTTTCACCTATATCATGGCCTAAGTATCTTTACAAGGACACTCAGGAACGGCATCTACTCAGTACCTAGAAGCGGCTTTTTTAACAAAGTTACAGTTAACTCCCCTAATTAGTGTTACTGAAAAACATATGAGTAGGTAAAATATATATAGATACATTCAAAAAGTTGGAATTACGCTTTATGCTCAATATTTTTCAGTATCAAACTTTGAAAGTAACATCTAGCTAGTCAAACTTAGCAGTTATGCTAAAAATTGACTTTATGTGAGACCACACAGAATACTATTGACTGACTTCTGGAACACTGCACGATTTACATGTTTGTTATATGGACTGCCACCTAGAGGAGATGTTATCCCTTCCAATAAGACAGCAGCTACTCCATTCGATAATCCTGATGATCCTGCTCGTTCCTCTCTCTTTCATATCATACATAGGTTGGAATGCATTTAAGATCATCTAGTTCCAACCCCCCTGCCATGGGCAGGGACACCTTCCACTAGACCAGGTTGCTCAAAGCCTCATCCAGCCTGGCCTTGAACACTTCCAGGGATGGGGCATCCACAGCTTCTCTGGGCAACCTGTTCCAGTCCTTCACCACCCTCTCTGGGAAGGATTTCTTTCTGATACCCAATCTAAATCTCTCCACTATCAAATTAAACCCATTACCCCTTGTCCTGTCACTACAGGCCCTTGTAAAAAGTCCCCCCC
>NW_010271339.1:14693-15004 GCF_000690775.1 Eurypyga helias
CCAGGATCCGGTTGGCTTTCTGGGCTGCCAGCACACACTGCCGGCTCATGTCCAGCTTTTCATCCACCAGTACACCCAAGTCCTTCTCCCCAGGGCTGCTCTCGACCCATACCGTCCTTGTGCATTCACATCACACACAGCTCCCCAGCCCCCGCACACGTGCCCCACACGCTGCACCAACTCTGACGGATAAAATGTCAGCTGTCAGCTAACCTGCCCACATCACCAACGGCAGCATACGCCCACCTCCAGGCCACTGCCGGCCGGCTGAAGTAACACGGAGAACGCTCCGAGGGGGAAGCGCCACCTCA
>NW_010271340.1:0-2974 GCF_000690775.1 Eurypyga helias
GGCGGCATCAGGCCGGGTACTGCAGCGCCTGCTCTGACGGAGCTGGTGCAGGCCGCAGCCCCTTCCACGGCAGCGTGCGGCCCTTCCTCAGAGCTTTCGAGGTGTAAATGAGGAAAAGCCGTATCCTCACTGAAGCTGGGGTATCTGGAAAACCCTTGGGGCTGCCTGGATATTAGGGAGCTTTCAGCTGAGACCTGCCTAGCAGACATCCTCAGTCAGCCGGTTGATTATCAGGCTGAAGCGTGAGTAGGATTCGCCTGTTGCAAGTGTAGAAGTGAAGATGCTGTTCGAGCAAGGAGCGCTGAATCTCAGATAACAGCCAGGACGTTGCAAGGAAACCTTAGTCTTGGGTGCATCTCAGTAAGTTCACTCCTTAAAACAAGCAGATAACTTGAGCATGTTGGAAGAATTCCAGCAGGAAGTGTGATGTTTTGTACCTGATTAACTAATACGTTAATTTTATTACTTAGTTTATTAAAATAGTTCGTAAATTTAACTAGAACATTAGTTCCCTGCCTGTGACATTTATTATGGTACAGAAAATAGCATTAAAACCTGGTCAGTTTGCACATTGACCAGTGAGTGAGTAAACGTCATGGTGAATGAAATGTGCCTGTAGAAGAAAGCCTGTGTCCGAGCAGACTGTGCAACTCGGACACTGTTGGCCTGTCAGATGGTTCCCTGTTTTTATTTTTCTGTTTGGCATCATCCAAGAGAAACATTATAGTTCGTGGTCTTCATTTACTCGCTGAAGACCCGGTATTTATGAAAGGCCACAGTCATATGTGAAAAACACGTATGTCAATCTTTGGTCAGAAATATGACCTGTCCTCTAAACAGATGTTATTATTTGCTTGGGTTTAAAAAAACAGCAGAATTTAACAACAAAATGTCCTTCAGCGAATTTGGAACTCAAGCAGCCCTTGAATTCTTACAGGAAAACCTGGTATGTTTTTATTTCTGAGCGGACCACCAAAAAATGTACCAACCGGGATTTAAATAAAAAAAAACATCAAACCACAACCCCACCGCTTTTTGATGTTCGTGGAGATTTTTCAGCACACGAGCTCTTCTGGAACATACGTAGGCACAACCAAACGCGTGTGTCCTGCGTGTTGTGTTGCCTTAGGTTAGAGCTGAATTGCACAAGGTGTTTTAAATGGGTTTATGGTCATAACGCTCCCTTGTCAGCTGAATTTTTAAATATTTGGCTTTGGTTTTTAAAGAGTGGATTTCAAATTTTGTGACTCATTGGATATTATAAAGGAGAAGTGGAAATGGAAACATTCCTCAGCTGAAGGAGAGCACTGGAGCACAAATTCCATTTGCTGATGGCCTTGAAAGATTGTTTTTGACATGCTAAAAATGGTGATTCTCAGAATCGAAATACTTATATCCAGAAGTTGCTGCACCCTTAAATCAGGATGTAATTTTCCATCGGAAGCATTATTGCAGCAGTTCTGCCGTTTGAACATCCCCCTTGCGTCATGGGGCAGTCAGTTCTGGCTGGTTCGTTCCCTGCAACGAGGCAAAAGTGCAGTTGTGTTTGTGTAACTGTGTAAGCTTTGGACTGTGGGTTCATGGGTTTTGGAGAGCAGAACCCACCTCGTCAGACCTCTTGGGGGGAGAGTGGGGGAAAGCTTTGCTCTCTAAAGGTTAGGAATAGTAATACTGAGCTGAGACTAGCTGTAGCTGTGGTAGAAGTGAAGTGAGCATAGGAGTTTGCCTTGGCTTGCGGCGGAGTTGCTCCTGTGGCCCACTGGTGTGGGAGCAGAGGGTTGACACAGGTGTGCTACTGCTGCACCGTTTGACAGCAGGTTCCCTAGGGCAGGGAGGGACTGCCCCAACCCCCTGAGATATGGGGGACCTGGGACCTTCTGCTCATAGAGCCACTCAAGGGGGTGAATTATGCCTAAGGACTGGGGGGAGCATGTTTTTGAGGTAGTTCAGACAGTGACTTCAGGCTGCTACATTAATCTGAAGGTAATGCTGAAATTTAGTTCATTTACCCTTATGTATGAAAAATACCACTTTGCTTCTTTACCTAGTGTCGCTCGTTACTCTTTGAATCAGCAAATGACATTCAGCATAAAGCACCTTACCCCGTTAACTTCACAGAGGTTAGTGAACATGTATAATGTGGAATTGGCTAGGGAAGCAATTTTTTTTTAATAACACTATTTTGTTGGTAAAAAGGTACTTGTACGAGGAGCTACTGATCCTATTTATCTTTGTTTCATCGTTGTTGACTTTGGAATCATGCAGGTTTGAGGAATCCGTTGTGCAACTGCTAGCACTTTTGTCCAAAAGGTTACAGGTAGTTTAATTTTTTAATATTGGTTGAGTGTGGGTACTTTTGGTGGTTGAAACACTGATGATACCAAGAGCTGAGCTTGGAACTGAGCTGGTTCTGCTTGTCCAGCTCTAGGGAAACCTTGACATTACTTACACAAGGCATCGAACTGTCGAAAGCAGGGATTGCAGAGACCATGCATCAGCGATCCCTACTGTTGGAATATTAGTATGTGCACACGTACAGTAAGACCCACAAGCATCCCTATTAAACATCTTTGGTAGTAAGATACTAAATAAGTGTTGACAGTGTTGTTTCTTGTTAGCATGTAAGCAAATATGAAGTGATTAAAATAGACTAAAGAAGATTAAAGAACATAGGGATGGCATACTGGTCCACACTAAGCTCTGCATTCGTCTGGGAGAGCATCAGCCAAAACTCAAGCTGTGGGGAGCAGGACAGCGACGTGAGAGCTAACCCTTGCTGTTTGTGGGCTGGGCTGCAGTTTGCATCACCTGCACCACGAGAGTACTCCAGGCGAGCGGGGTTGGTGTATCCGGGTACGTGACTGCTGGAGTACCTGGTGGCAGAGCCTCTCCACCTGGTTGGGAACACCGCTTAGGACAGTAAAAAGGCTGGAACGCCGCCCCCCCCCCCCCCCCCCCCCCCCCCCTCCCCCCC
>NW_010271340.1:2998-15301 GCF_000690775.1 Eurypyga helias
CCATCTGTGGTGATGCAGGCAGGCTGCTGCAGAAAGTCAGTGCTGCTGGAGAGGATGTTCTGCCCAGTACCCAGTTGTGCTCCTGTCCAAGAAGTTCGAGACCCTCCAAGCAAGGAGCAAGTAAAATGGACCAAGAAAAGAGGAGCGGTCTGACTTCAGAAGTGGACACCTAGGGAAGAGTAAGAACCGTGCAAACGTATACAATGCTTTCCTCTTATTCTGACCCGGGCTCTTCATCTGCACATCAGATGATTTCCTGAGTCTGTGGTTTGTTTGTCTGTAACCCAGTTTAGATCTTTCTTCTGAGTGCTTACCGTGCTTTCCCTAAACTTGCGCAGGCTTCTGGCATCCTCAGCATCAGATGGCAGGGAGTTCCATCCATCTGCTACTTGGGCGAAGAGCTGCTTCCTTTTCCTTGCTTTGAACCCGACTCCTGCTAGCCTAATGCTATGGCTCTGCTTTGTTGTATTGGAAGGGACGGTGAGCTGCTAATGCCCATCACCATTCTACTGATGTTTTTATTGACCTCAGTTTTCCTTCAAAGTCCAAGTTGTCTCTTTTCTGAATGAAGCCAGTTGTCTTAAGAAATCTGCTCCCTACTTTTCATCAGCCTTATTGCCTTTCTCTGAACCGTTCCCAGTAATACGCTTTTTGAGATGAAAGAACCACATCTGCACTTAGAGTGCAGATGAACTACTTTAAGAGTACACTTAGAGATACAGAGTACACTTAGAGATAGAGATTGAGATAGAGATACACTTAGAGTGCAGATGAACTACTTTAGAGTGTAGATGAACCTTGGTGGCACAGCGATGTTTCTTCTTGTATCCTCTGCTTTTCTTAATAGTTTCTAAGATTTGCTTTTCTTCTCTCACTGTGCTGCATCACTAATTTGATGCTCTGATAGAGCTGATCCAAGGACTCAGGCCCAAGGGTCCTGCTTAGGTCAGAGCCCAGCATTGTATATAGCCTGCCTGTGGAGCTGGGATTGTTCTACTCTATCCATGATTAAGAATTAAAAAAGACTTCTTCCCCTTCCACAAGAGTGTGCAGGAAGGTAATCTCTTCTGGGGAAGGATGAGCACCTTTTTCACAGAAAACTGGGACTTTGCTGAGCAAGGTGTGGGGAGAGGAAGAGTAAACTGCTCTTGCTTCCTGTCCAGTCCCATCATCTTCGTTGAGCTTCATATGAATGGGATTACATCATCACAAACGAATGGGCTGTTTCACAGAAAGTAAAAAATTCTTTTTAGCTGCTGTATGTCAGCTAACATAGTTTACCTCTGGCTGTGTTAGATATGCTAGGTGTATACGTGATACAGAAATACTGTCTTACATAAATATTCCGCAAAATACACCTAGATGCGGTTTCTTCATGTTGCACAACTGGGGCAGCTGCGTTCCTGGTTTATTAGCCTTTAGGACATAATTAATTGCCAGTAACTTTGTACTGGATAAATCAGTTTCTCCCTTCCAGTATTTTTCCTCTGTGCAGTGTGGATTTCAAATAAGGATTGTGTTGCCTGGATGGATACCATCTGAATTCTTACCCTGCTAGTTCTTCAGTTTGGCTTTAACAAAACACCAGTTCTGTAAATTGTAAGATAAGTTACTAATTCTTCAAAAAGCAGAGTCGTCTTATGTCAGGATGATGTGTTTCATACAGTGGGCAGCTGAGGTCTTAAATCTTGCGGTGCTGCTTGTCACCAGTGGGTCTGTTAGTAGTTGTGACTGTTAGTGAGACAGGTTCTCAAACTATAAAAATAACTTAACTTGAAGATATAATTAGAAAAATACATGTGACTAGCTGTGTGTCTTTGTTCTGTTGTTTCTTCCCTTTTGTGCATTTTTTCTTAACTGTGTCTGCTTTCAAAAAGGATGTGCTCTTTACCAGTGTTCGAAATACACTGTTTTCCTTTCCCATAGTCCACTCAAGAGGCTTTTAGGATAGAATATGATACCTTTGGTGAACTGAAGGTCCCAAGTGACAAGTACTATGGTGCACAGACCGTAAGATCTACAATGAACTTCAAGATTGGAGGTGTTTCAGAGAGAATGCCAGTAAGTAATTTAAAGATGGGTTCATTTATTCTCTTCAAGTATGTTTTGGATGTGAGAGTGAATACCTTCTCCTCAGACTTCTGCTGAGCAACTTTGAATTTTAATTAAAGTTAGAAATTACATGGCAACATACTGTTAGAAATATTTTTTGTTGAAATGAACTGAATGTTGCTTTTGAATAAATACTTTATTGTAGTGCTTAATTTTTTTAATAACCAGGATGAATATAAATCTTTCATTTTTCTCAGGACAAATGACTGAGTGGACTAGTTTATTTGTTACAGCATTATGTAGTTTGTTACTGAAGATGTTCAGTGTAGCATGAGTTGATATGAAGTTACTCTTTCATTTGTACCAGAAGGACACATGGTTCTCCAAAAGGAGAACCAGTTACCCTTTTTTGTTCATTTTAATGCATGTAATCCGTTTCGATACACAAAGCAAACCTGGACTTACCAAGGATGAGCTGGGTACTGTGTTCTGTGCAGCTTGGATAAATGTTCCTGTCAGGGGGAACACAGGCCATGTGGCCTGACTGCTCTTTGGTTTGATTGATGGACTAGTGCTGGGTTTAAATTCAGGAGGAGTTGGGTTTAGAACTAGGCCTGTGCTACAGGTTCCTAAAATGTCCTCTGGGGAAGAAAAAACACATATTTAAACTTACTCTTATGTCTCAGGTTCAAGTTATAAGGGCTTTTGGCATCTTGAAGAGAGCAGCTGCTGAAGTAAATCAAGATTATGGTCTTGACCCAAAGATTGCTAATGCAATCGTAAAGGCGGCAAATGAGGTAGGAACAAACTGTTCAAAATACTAGAACTGTAACTGTGCTTTTGTTAGGCGTTTCACAGGAAGTTTGGAGGCTGAGGGAAGACTTGCATTACTCAGACTGCTAGAGAAAGGTGTTTATTGTTAGTAGATTTTCTTTTTCAGGTTGAGAAATCATTTACTTAAGTAAAATAGTAAAATACTACATTCATACACTTCTAAAAATTATAGGATTTCAAAGTAAATTTTGGTACTTAAGTTATAAAACCAGTGTAATTTTTCCCCTCTGTTACGATTGCTCATTACTTGCATAGTGTTGACTCTTACCAAATGAACAGTTTAAAGACATCTAGGAGGGGAGTGGAATCTTGGTTCAGCTAACGTGCAGTCTGACATGTCTAGCAAAGCTTTTCTGTTTTGGAAGTTTCCAATCTGTGCAGGTGGGCGGGCTGGTTTTGAACTTCCAAAATTATCATCTGCATTGTTTGGGAAACAGAAGAGAGAACCTAAAAGATCCTTTAAAAATATTTCCTTTCCATGGCCATAGAATATGGAATCAAATAATTTGTTTATGTGTGTTTTATAATTCAGCATCTTCAAAAAGCATAGCAAAAGGGTTTTTTTCCTTTTTAATATCTGGCATTACATCAAGTTCTCAATTATTCTGGTATAAGTTCCCAGTCGTTATATGTATTTTTTACAGATATAATGGAGAACATTATTTGAATTATAGCTATAAAATTCTCAAGTTTATGCTTTTTAATTTTTCTTCTTTTTTTTTGTTCCAGTAGAACAACTTTTGTCTCTCTTTTTCCATTATAGGTAGCTGAAGGAAAATTAAATGATCACTTTCCATTGGTGGTGTGGCAGACTGGTTCCGGAACTCAAACCAATATGAATGTCAATGAAGTCATCAGCAATAGAGCCATTGAGATAATGGGGGGCAAACTAGGGAGCAAAATCCCAGTACATCCAAATGATCACGTTAACAAAAGCCAGGTAATTAGACTTGCATTACACTTCTTTAATGTCAAAAGTTAATTGTGTGGGTTTGGGTTTTTTCTTGCATTGTGAAATTTGAATTGCCTTACAGCCACTCTTTAGATTTAAAAAGGGAAAAAAAAAAGTTTTTCTGTACAACTTTGGCAACAGTTTTCCAGGTTTTTCAGTTTAAATTAACTTTAAAATGTTAGTGACAGTATGAGTTTTTAATTATAAAAATTTGAACTCATTCATGACATGAATTCACACATGATGTAGCGGGCAGAGGTGGCCTGGTGACAACCACTGCTGCTGCAGTTGTAAAGACGTTACGAGACCCACTTTCTACAGGTTGGCTACTTACACAGCTGTTACCTCAGTAATGCCTTACGTAACGCGTATAGAAAGAATAATCACACGGCTAAAGTCCTGTAATGCTTAAATGAAATATACAATTTTTTTTTTCTCCAAGGAGCGTGGTAGACGTTTTTATTATACTGCACTCATAGTATTTCCTTCAGATTAGCCGGAGTTTAAGCAACTGACTTGGTTCTATCACTTCCTGATATTTTGTGCTTCCTCGATACCCTGGGAATGGATTTAACCTTACCAAAGCAACATGCAGGTGTCTTAAATTCACCTACAATTGCTTTAAAATCACCCCTCCATTTGTTACCTGTCTCTCGTAACTATTTTAGTGAGTCTTTTTCTTTTTGTATTTTGGTCCCAGTGTTGTTGTGAACAGTCTACTCATGCAGTTAACTTTCTTTGGGTATAGTCCTAAAAAGTTGACTTTATCAATATGGTGCTGGACTGGGGCTTAGAAGATTTGATTATTCCTGGAGACTGACCTTTGGAACACTGCTAAGTTTCTCACTCTTTGTTTATTTTCTTCTTGTTTATAAAATAAAGAGAATAAAGCCATACATGTACGTCTTACATCAGCAATGGTGAGAAAAGCTTGTAAATAAATTTCTTGAACTTCCTTCACAGAGTTCAAATGACACTTTCCCGACGGCCATGCATATTGCTGCAGCCCAGGAGGTTAATGAGGTATTGTTACCTGGACTAAAGAAGCTACAGAATGCACTTGAAGCAAAATCCAAAGAGTTTTCTGAAATCATAAAAATAGGGCGCACTCATACACAAGATGCTGTTCCACTTACGCTTGGACAGGTAAAGAAAAATAATTATGCTTTTGATTGGAAAGTCTTGTAAATATATTGGAGGAAACTGAGGCAAACTTGAGGAGGCCTAAAATAAGTTGATGGCTTAAGAAAAATAATAGGAAACTGGCTGAACCTCAGTCAGGGTATTTTCATCTTTACTGGAGTTTGTTGGACGGGGTGCTCTTAATCACTGCATCATAAATTTTCTTAGTATTTTCCATGTGTGTTTTACTTCTGACATTACTAAGTTACAAATGATTTTTGAATAACAAGGTGTGATATTTCTGTTGCAATGACATTGGAAGGAAGAAGGTAGTTAATTCTGTAATCTTATGTAAGCAAGGTTTTGTCAACACACAAGGCTACTAAATATTTTGAATTAATATCTTTGATATATTACTCTGTGTGTATATATATGTTTATGTATATATGATAGCAAATCTTTGTTGTCATGTTGTCAAAACTGGCTTCTAATTAATATACATTAATCTGGTGCTTACATTATATTAATCTGGTAATGAGTTAACTGAAACTGAATTGATAAAAATCCATGTAAAATTTGTGGGTTTTCCCAGGAATGCACAGGTGGGTTTTTTACTAACTGAAACAAAGTGAAAAAAGCCCAGGATCCGTTTCTCTAATTGTACCTTAAGAACATTAATCTGAGATCTGACCTACCTTGGATTCAGATCCTGCTAAGTACACAACTGAGAAAGGTGCACTGTGAATACATTTTTATACCTGTAGGTTGTCTTGATGTGCAACTGTTCACACTACGAGAGCAGTCTTACATTATATGGAAATCTTCCCTCTTACTGAAAACATGCTAAGATTTAGCATCTGTGTGAAGTTCAGTGCCTTCAGGTTTTTAAAGAAATTAGTCTGATCGTGTTAAAAAACTAAATAATTCCAGATTCTTATTCTTGGTGGTTGTCTTTGTTTCTCTTATTTTGCCCTCTGTTCTTTCAAAGGAATTTAGTGGCTATGTGCAACAAATTAAATATGGTGTGGCCAGGATTGAATCAACCATGCCAAGAGTGTATCAGCTGGCAGCTGGTGGGACGGCAGTTGGTACAGGACTAAACACAAGGATTGGCTTTGCTGAGAAAGTTGCTGCTAAAGTGTCTGAACTTACAGGTGAAGAATGGTATTTCGGAGTTACCAGTAAAGCAGTATATGTAACATACAGTCAAATTCAAACTAAATCTTTCCATTTCCATGCTTCTCATAAGCTTCTCAAATTGTCTTTGTATTTTAACATGAAACTGTCTGCTAATGCTGTATTTTATATGCCTTACACAGGATTTTTCAGGGAATGTATTTTTGTAATTATACCCGATGCACTGAAAGTGACTGAAATGACCATGTTTTTATTAGCAAGGCTCACTGGAGATGGATACAGTTTCAAGCTTCTATTATTAGCCCAACTTCTGTCGTGACCTCTGACTTGTTTCATCTGCAGTGAGTTGGCACAAAAGAAGAAAAAAAAGACCTAAAAAAAAAAAGCCACTACATTTTTTCATGTGAAAGCAAAGTTAGCTGTCTGGGTTTTTTTTTTCTTCTGTCTTTATAGATCTTAAAGCTTAGTTTAAACAGCAAGTAAGTTTGTTTTAATCTGTGAATCAGTTCTTCTGTGTCACAGTATTGGTTTTAAAAATGCCCCCAGAATGAATGCGTACGTCTTTCACTTCAGTTTGCCGTAAAACCTGAAACTGCTTCTCAGCTGTATTTTTGTTTTAATGGATCACTTATTCACAGTCTCATAGAGGGTCAAGATCTTCTCGGATGCCGACAGGGAAGAAGTAACCTGTCGTAAGCAAGAGCTGCTGCGAAGCAGTACGGGGCTTGTTGTGGTGCTTGAGGAAGCCACTGGTGGTGTGGGGAAGCTTTCCCATCTTCACGCTTGTTCGGCGTGCCATGAGGAAGGTGTTGTGAGTTTACAACAGGCAGGGCAGGCGATTGAAATTCCATGTACTCTTACAGGGAAAGTTTCTTGGCAAGGGCAAAATGGAAAGTTTGGGATGTTCTCTGCAGCTGAGAAGGCAGCTATGCAATTCAGGAGCCCGGGCAAATTGGGTGGGATTTGGTGTTTGGCAGGAACTGCAAAACACAGTAGAAATTCTGCTGTTCCTCTAAACAAGAGTAGTCTACCATTTGCTGAACTCGCAATGGTGTCAGCTCAGACCAGGGGTTTTGTGGGGCAGAAATCCAGCCCGTGGTCAGCATCCCTGCGCGCATCCTTAGTGATGTCCGTTACAGCTAATAAGATTCTCCTGAGACTTTTCTTACAGGGAAGGCCCTGAAACAATGCTTTTCAGCACAGAACCTAGCCATAAATCTCAGGTGTTTAATTAACACAAACACTTGCTTCCGTTTCTCCTCAGCTCTTGCTGTTGGCCAGTTTCAGGCATCCTCCTGAGTCTGAATCAGCTTTCACATGTTCTGTCTGGTTGTTTGTTCCCTTCCTGTGCTGATAGTTGCATGTGTCTTTTGCAAGTCGTTAATTCCATTGTGATTACCTTTTAATGATCCCAGCGTCTGCGCTGCAAAACCCTCTATTTTCGTAACTGACAGCTTCGCAGTAATTGACAATCTAAAAAATCTAGCTTGATTTAGTGGAAGAAATACTAAGTTTCGGCCAACTTGTAAGAGATTATTGACATTCACAGAATACCGTGGTGCAAAACAATGTGTGCAACACAGTGGGAAAGCTTGAAATTTGTACCTTTGCGGGTAGATGCTCAAATTTAATATTCTGTATTTTAGTGACTTTTGTATTGAATTTAATCTGTTTAAGAAATATGTTTGCGAGGAAGGGTCTAGAGAAGAGAAGACGATATCACGGTGTTAGTTATATATTTTTAATTAAGCTAATTATGTGCCCGAGTATGTGGTTTATGTCTTTAAGGAAGAGCCTCACAAGTTGAATATTTCTGCCACCTCCCTGCAGGTTTGCCTTTTGTCACTGCTCCAAATAAGTTTGAAGCTCTTGCGGCTCATGATGCTCTAGTTGAACTCAGTGGAGCTATGAACACAGTGGCATGTAGTCTGATGAAAATAGCGAACGATATTCGTTTCCTGGGTTCTGGACCACGCTCTGGACTAGGAGAACTCATCCTGCCTGAAAATGAACCGGGAAGCAGCATCATGCCAGGTACAACAGAAAGAAAAATTGCCTGTTTCTTCTGTTCTGCACCACAGTCTCTTAACAGATACTTACCAAACACCATCACACATCTCCCTAAGTCCATGACTACACGTTTGTGTCAGGTTTTATCTTCAGACACATTTTACCACAATTTTTCATAAAAATACTTGTTTGCACAGCTGTGTGTTCGCAAGTACGTGAGGGAGAATAGTATCTGCAAACGTACGACTTATTAATACAGGCGTGTTTTTCAAAAACGTCTTTCAGAATTGCAAGATCTCTACAGTTTTTATGTAGAGGCTTTTCTGAAACAAGCTGTAAATGATGTAATCTATGAAGTGTAGCAATATTGTGATGTAAATTGACTTCTGTCTTTACTTCCTAGCATGACTAGTGTTATGTACTCACTTTTTCCCATCTGCAGTGATCCCGTTGTATGAGAGGGTAAGAAAGGAACTAATAATAATAGTAATCATTCCTTGTCTCTCTCCTAAAAAACTATGTATACATGAATAGTGTACATTCAAAACTATTCTCAAGCATGTTCTTCCTGTGTGATAAATTATAAAAAATCAGGTTTTTATCATATCTGGCTTTAAAAATAGCAGATAATGAATGTTCTTATTAGGATTACTTCTAGAAATGAAATCAGCCATAAAACTTCCTTGTTAGGAGGCCACTCTAGTTTGTTTTGTGTTTTGTTTTCCTGACAAAGTAAACATAATCTACTAATTTTATTACAAAGTCATTCTAACAAATTAGTAATACTTTTCTTCAGTTGACTGAGATTTGGTAGTGATTTACCAGAAATGCCAACTTGCAGGAGTAAAGACAGGTTATAATCTTGACTGACAAACTGTGGTAATTAACAGCTGCTTAGCTCATGCACACTGGATCCAGCTCTCAAAGTCTTGGTAAATTGCTAAGGTAGCCACATCTGCTTTAAAAATCCTAGGTGAATTACTGGAACAGTACAGCCAATGTATTTATGGAAATTATTTATGTATTGTGGTGTACAGATACAAATGAGTAAGACATGTTACCTCCCTACAAAACATCTTCTCTTGAATTCATCATTTGGTAAATGAGGAAACTACTGGGTTTTGGTGGTGGTTGTTTTTTCTCTTCCTTTAACCTTTTTCTCTCCCTTCCACAACCAGGAAAAGTGAACCCTACCCAGTGTGAAGCTGTAACCATGGTGGCAGCCCAGGTCATGGGAAACCATGTTGCTGTTACTGTAGGAGGTAGCAATGGGCACTTTGAGCTGAATGTTTTTAAGCCCATGATGGTAAGTTCATAAAGTTTTAAACATGCAGGTCTTTTTAAATCATCGTTTTTACAATCTGATGACTCGTGGGAAAAAAAACCAAAACCAATACTCAGTGAATATTTGGTTAATACAAGCACCAGAGAAGCTGATAAATTGTGAGAACACATTCTTTTGCATGGTAAGTCCTTCTTAGTTTGACAGGAAACTGGCAATCTTATCTGTGTAAGATACTTTCACATAAATAAGCTTTTATCTTAACAGTGTATGGTTATCATCAGTCTAAGGAAGTAGGGAGAGAAGAACACAATCTGAGACTAAATTTTGTCCAGAGCCAAAGACAATTTGGTATTTTAGCAAAAAATTCTAATTTCTTTTTTTTCTTTAGCTACTATCTGTTACCAGTTTCTGTTACTGCTAAATACCAAAGGATTACATGCTTTTGGAAAGTGAGTCATGTAAAATTGTAAATGATTAGGCTCTGACTTCAGGATGTAAAATAATGTCTGCCTTCTAGAGCGTGAGCAGGATACACCGAGATACATACTGTTGCTTCTGTGTATTTAATTTAAAAAAGTCAAGTTAATTGAGTGTTATAAATCATCTTGTGCTGAAATCTGGATGTTTTTACACCAAGTCATAATTTTTATTTTCTTCTTTGGGCTATCTACTTTTCTTTTCCTCTTAAAACCAAGAAGGAAAAATAGACAGGAGAAATTGGGGAAAAGAATATTAACAAAAGCACTGAATCTGAAGATTGTGGAGAACTTGTATACAAGATCTGTATGTATAAGGGATAGCATAGAGGTGAGGGTAGAGGTGATAGTTAAGAAAGAATTAGGGTGACCTGCAGTAAAGATATAAAAATAGAGTATTTCTATAAATAGAAATAAGAGGAAAGTTGTTGAGTTTTTGTTGTCTTAGAAATAAGAGGTACAAAGGAGGGAACATGTCATATGTTATTTTTTTACAGCCTTTACTGACTGCTGCTGCTTTTTTATATGCTAGTTAGAAACTGTTGGGAAAAAATAAAAAGAAATATTTGGTTATATTTGTGTCTGCTTAGGGGGATTCCCCCTCCCCCATCTGAATATATTTCTTCTAAGCACATAGTACCTGCTTTGGAAGAGGAAAAAAACCATATTGAACAGCCAAGAGATGTACGTAGAGGAAGATAAATTTTGATAGACACAGACACCGCTCAGAAAGAGGTGGCACGTTATGGATTGTCAAAGTAGAGATGTAACGCCAGACAGTACTGTACTTTATGTTTCTACATGTCTTGCTTGGTACCTGAGGGGGCAGAGGACGGTGATTCAGATGCGTTCATGTATCTTTTGCTTGGTTATTTGTGAACTGTTCTAGCCACGCGTGCACATACTGTGGTAGTCTGCGTGCAGCAGTTCTTCCTCGAGTGACTGCTTCTCCCAAAGTTACTTCAAACGGGAGTGGCTGAGCTCACCCCGCAAAAGGAGGAGGAGGAGTGGGGTTACTCTTCACTGTACTCTTACCTCTAGCCCCTTAAAGAAGTGCAGGTTGCAGGGGGGGCACTGTTTATGAACCGATGTGCTTGACAGTTGGACTGTTGATGTCTCAGTGTAATAGTTGGCTTTTTTTTCTTTTTTTGTTAGATTAAAAATGTTTTAAACTCAGCAAGACTTCTTGGAGATGTTTGTGTCTCTTTCACTGACAACTGTGTAGCTGGAATCCAAGCCAATACGGAGAGGATCAACAAACTAATGAGTGAATCTCTCATGCTGGTAACAGCACTTAATCCGCATATAGGTAGGTTGGAGGCTCAGGAGCGTCTCAAAACATTATAACGACATGTTTTCTGGTAACGTTATTTTGCACACGCTACTTGTGTTGTCGCAGAGTTTAGGAGAACAAGTCGTGGCTCAGGCCAAAAGTTCATTCACTTTAACATCACCAGTTAGTAATTACTGGTGAAAAAGATGTGTCGTCCTTGCAGTGGCCATAGCGGTGCATTAAAAAAATAATTCTGATGAGAGTGGCAGGAGGGAAGGGGAAGAGGAGATTGGGAGAATTTGTGTACTTGTCCTGATTTCACTGCTGATAATAAAAAGTGGAAGATTACGAGATTTCTGGTTTTAAAGGAGAAAGTCACACAGAACTGTGATTTAAAGGCATTAAGGCCAGAGTAACAGAATTTGCCTTCACGTAAGGAGTTGCTGTGAACACGCGGTGCGCATTGACTGCAAGTTTAGTTAAGCAGCAATAGCAGTATCCAGCAAATTACTTCTCTGACGTGTCCCACTTTTTTCTCACCTGGAATAAATCGCCTGAAACGGCAAACGGCTAACCTGTTTGTTTTGTTACAGGATACGATAAAGCAGCCAAGATTGCCAAAACCGCGCACAAAGAAGGGACGACGTTAAAAGAAGCCGCTATAAAGCTAGGATTCCTTACGTCGGACCAGTTCGATCAGTGGGTGAAGCCGAAAGATATGTTAGGTCCTCAGTAACGTCTGTACCAAAAAAAAAAAAAAGTATTAACGTAAAAAATAAACAGAATAAACCAAACATGATACGGTTTCGTGTCACTCCTCATGCCCGCACCTTTTCGTGGCGTTACGGGGAAGATTCTGCAGCTGTAACGGCTTTGTAGTACAGAAGATGTGGATGCGGATATAACTCCGAAGGTATTTTTCCCGGAGACAACAGCCATCCCGACCGGGAAGGGGGAGTCCGCCGCCTACGTAGTGTCACACGCTCCGGCCCCCCGCGCCGTAAGGGTGACGCGCACGCCCGTCAGTCCCAGCTGGCCAATCGCGGTCCGCCGCCATACAGCAGGGAGGGAAGTGGGCGGGCGTGTTGCTGCTAAGTGCTTCCGGTTTTGCTGCTGTTCCGCCTTGGGGGCGGCGGGGAGCGAGGCGACCGAGACCAAGACC
>NW_010271341.1:0-56442 GCF_000690775.1 Eurypyga helias
CAACCTAGTGATTCTATGATTAAAAAAAAAAAGTTAACCATTCTCTTTCTTACTTTTTTGTCCCTTGTTAGAACTTAGAGTGTTCTACACTGTATTTTTTCAGAAAAAACCCAAAATGCTCTTTCTGCTGCATCATTACAAAGCCACTGATTACATTTACTTTTTTCAGCACTGGAGAAGAGGGCAGGTCTCAAGCCTTGAGCTATTTGCAAATAAAAAGGGATGATTAAGACTTAGATATTAATCAGCGTGTGCTATAGGTATAGTCACACCTCTTTTTTGTTTTTGGTTTTTTTTTTTTTTTAACCCTAGAAGTCCCTGCCTACTTCTAAAATACAGGAGGAACTTAACATATTTTTACTCTCTTCATTACCAGGTTAATAGCTTCATCTGTGTAGTCATTTAAGTACAAAGTTTACCGGTGTGTTTAACTCCAAGGGAATCCTTGATGTTTATCAGTGGCTTTTCCATTTGTGTATAAATTTCTCATTAATTTAAGTATTTTTCCTGCGGTAGTGTTATGCTTTCAGAGCCCTGAGATTTCTCTTCAGTATGGAAAGGAATCGGCATATCTTTAAAAGGTATGTTAACAAAACGTTTTGTGAAACTTCTGTAGGACAGCCTTCAAAAGTCATCACTCCAGTCAGAAAGACGTTTTTAAAATGTCTTTTATTTTCAACAAGCAGAAATAGTAACGGGCCATTCCTCTCCTGTCCACAGCCACAGGTTCCTGCGCTGCACCAGTGCCAGCGTACAGGATTTAGATGTTCAGTGTGGGGACTTCTATTGTATGTCCCTCAGAGAACCTAGGTCTGTTAGGGGTCCTTCCTCCCTCGTGAATCAACGTTTGAAATATGTTGAGGGCAGCTTTAATACTGTTGGATATAAACCTCAATTTTATCCTGAAACATTAGCAGATGCAAGTTACAGCCCTGGATAGCAGCAAGTTACTGGGACCAGTAAATTTTTGTCTCTGAGCCTTCCACTCCTTCACGTGGGAATGACTTTGAATCAAGCTCGATTACTTAGGAGTGGTGATGAAAGGTTTGGATCAATAAGGAGAAAATGTCTTTCATCAATCACCCATTTTTACTAGTAAGATGACAGTTTCTCCAGGTTGGCTATGAAGGCTGTGTAAAACTAACACTTTGATTTGTGGCGTTAGGATAGAAATCATACTGCCTGAGAGGTCTGCCTGTCAGTGGCAGTTCTGTGTGATTTTATTCTGTATCATAAATTCTAAATACAACTTTTGTGTTATTTTTACTTTAAAAATGGATTTTTTACTTTAAGTTTTTAACGAATGTTTATGGTTGGTGTCAGTGTTTAAAAGTGATAAATCTGGACTGATTTGCTGTCTTTCATATTTTCTCAAATGCCTTAATTTTCTGTATTTCTACTTCTGCCAGCCCTTTAAAAAGAAGCAAACAGTTATGCGTGCCAGTAATCAAATATTGCCTACTGTCTGTTAGCTTTTGCTTCTCTCAGTCCTTTTCATTGTTTAGACTTCTTGGACAGAAATTCTAAGATTGGCGTCTTGATTCTTTAAATGCAGACAAATGTTAATCGTATCACTTAATGCATTCCAAGAAGGAAGTTGGATAAAATGGCAACGAGCATAATAGAAAGTACTATAAGAAAAAAATAGGAAAATGACTGGAAACTCAGGAGGTGCATTGACTTTAAAGAGGCTTATACTTGTTTGGAGAACTGTCATTTACAACAATACCCAACGCACGGAAGGCTGAAATCTCACGTTTGAAGGATCCTTCAACTCCTATATGTGTGAAGTTGGAGGGTTAATATCTGAATAGACTAGTAAAATATAAGTGTATTATTTAGAAGGTTCTAAAGTAAGTTGTAATACTAAACATTGAAAACTCTCTGCTGTAGATTAATAGCTATTGTGTACACTGTTTCTAAATTATATCCAAATTTAAACCTTTGTAGACTTTTCCCTACTGGCTTGTTTGAGATCTTCATTGATATTGGACATTATGTGCGTGATATCAGTGCTTATGAAGAGTTGGTATCAAAGTTAAATTTATTAAAGGTAGGTAAAAACCTGCATACCTTTAAGAAGCTGTATTCTTTGCACATTCTTAGCACAAGAAAGGCATGAAATATTTTATATTTGTTTATTTATAATTTAATTTATAACCAGGAGGATGAATTGAAGCAAATTGCTGAAAATATTGAGAGCATGAATCAGAACAAGGCACCCACAAAGCACATAGGCAATTATGCAATTTTAGAGCACCTTGGCAGCGGAGCTTTTGGAAGTGTATATAAGGTAAACTTCCCTTTGATATTAATTTGCAGGTCTGAGAGGAGGCTTCAGGAAGAGGGTCTAATGCCTCTTTTAGGCACTACCATGCTTTGCATTTCAGTAGGGGAATGCGTGTGCAAAAAGACCTTTTTTAGTATTTACCGTTATTTTTTTGATTGTCCCCTCTTGTATTTATAAGATTGGCCAGTGTATCTTTCAGGTTTCCTGCTTTTACTTTCATTTAACTCCTTTCCACAAACAGCATTTCTGTCTATTGCAAATTTTACCAAATCTATGTAAAACCACAGAGATTCAAGCATGTTTTGTCCCAAAAGCAACACTGGGCACAGGGAATGTTACTCCAAACACTGTGGCAAGTTCAGCAGTGTACCACTAACCTCTACTGTGGGGCCCCAGTTCTTTTGGCTTGTTACACCATACACAGGAAAAGCTGTGATTGTAACTTCTGTGAGACAGGTTTGAACTCTAATAACTAATCTGGTAGCCATAATAATATCCTTTCTATCCTCATTCTATATTAATTTTACAAGGGTTTTATCTTTTTTGATAGGTTAGAAAGCATAATGGACAAAATCTCCTTGCAATGAAAGAAGTCAATTTACACAATCCAGCATTTGGAAAGTGCAAAAAAGACAGAGACAGTAGGGTAAAGAACATTGTCTCTGAATTAACCATCATCAGAGAGCAGGTATCTCTTGTGGACTCTACTTTTATGTATGGGCATTATGCTGTTAGCATTATTAACTGAATTCTTGTATGTAAAGCTAACCGGTGGAAAAGGATCTAGGGGTGTTGGTTGACAGCTGGGTGAATATTGAGCTAATAGTGTGCCCAGGTGGCCAAGAAGGCCAAGACCATCATGGCTTGTACCCGGAACAGTGTGGCCAGCAGGACTAGGGCAGTGATTGTCTCCCTGTACTGGGCACTGGTGAGGCCACACCTCAAATCCTGTGTTCAGTGTTGGGCCCCTCACTACAAGAAAGACATTGAGGTGCTGGAGCGTGTCCAGAGAAGGGCAACAGAGCTGGGGAAGGGTTTGGAGCACAAGTCCTGTGAGGAGTGGCTGAGGGAATGAATGGGGATTGTCTAGTCTGAAGAGGAGGAGGCTCAGGGGAGACCTTATGGCTCTCTACAACTACCTGAAAGGAGGTTGCAGAGAAGTGGGTGTTGTTCTCTTCTCTCAAATAGCAAGTGATGGGACAAGAGGTAATGGCCTCAAGTTGCACCAGGGGAGGTTTAGACTGGTTATTAGGAAATTTCTTCACCGAGCGGGTTGTCAGGCATTAGAGCAGGCTGCCCTGGGAAATGGTTGAGACAGCATCCCTGGAGGTATTTGAGATGTGTGGATGAGGTGCTCAGGGACATGGTTCAGTGGTGGACTTGGCAGTGTTAGGTTAATGGTTGGACTTGATGATCTTAAAAGTCTTTTCCAACCTAAATGATTCTGTTTCTATATAGCAGGGCTTCCAGGTGCTGGGTTTTTTTTTTTTCTGATTAGTAAAATAGTAACCCCTTTGACCTGAATGCTGCCAATACTGAAAACCTTCACACTGTAGTGTTAGCAGCAGTGCAAATGCTTGTTACTAAAGGGTCTTACTTTCTGTATTGGCAGTATCTGAACTTTTATCAGGGATTCCGTAAGTTAAGTTTGTGATAGAAAACTGATGAGTCTTTGTTCCATTTAATGAATTTTTGGGTTTAAAATGCAATGAGATGTCTTTTTCGTAATTGAAAATTAAAAAGCCAGACTGATCATTAGTGTTCTTAGGCTAAGAAAGCCAATACTTTGATGCTGGTGTAATTGCTTGTCTTCAGGCTTCATTTACTCTCATTCAGTTTTTAAGGAGAGAGTGGATAGGAATCATGCTGTATTTTCCTCCTGGGTGCTCTAGTAATGTGCAACATTTCTCTGTGTTTGGGGTAGCAGTGAAGGTCTACTGCACTGCAGTTCATAAGTGAGTTTGTCAGATCCTTGAGGAATCCTTCCTTCCAATATTTGGCTAAACTTTATAAATAATGTGCCATCAGTTTAACAATTCTAATCATCTACGTTTCTTTCCTCATTGTAGCTTTATCATCCAAATGTTGTACGATATTACAGAACCTTCTTGGAAAGTAAGTATAAATGGAGAGAATTACTTCATTGTACATAATGAAGAAACAGAAATGGATAATAAAACAACTTACAGCTTAGAAGGAATGTGTCAAATTTGAGCATTAAATGGTAATATTTTCTTCGAGAACTGCTGTAATTCAAACAGGCTTATATGCCTTTAGAATTGAAAAAAAAGATAAATAATATTTCTATTTGTTTATCAGTAAAACTAGATGCGGTATAAACATGTAGAAAGCATCATTCTCATCCTGTAAAAATCTACCTGGATTTACAACTGGAATGCTGAGTAAGGACAAAAGCTATAGTGACTAGTAGCATGAATAATATAGATTGCTGAGCCATATTCTCTTAATTTTCTTTTTTATAAAGAGCTAGCTATGTACACCTGCACACTGAATATCAGGCTCTGAATTCCTACTATAGTTGCTGTGTTATAAATTGAGAAAAAAATGGAATAACAAGGAGTAGAACTATGATTAAAATGTGTTTGTACAAATGTTTTTAAAAAGTAAAAAATATCAGCTTTTAAAATATATTTTAACCTCAGATTTTATTTTCAAATGCCTTATGTATAAATGTAATGTTCTATTAATTATTTTTCTTTTATGTAGATGACAGATTGTACATAGTCATGGAGCTCATAGAGGGAGTGCCATTGGGACAACACTTACACTCCTTGAAGGAAAAGCAACAATATTTTACAGAAGAAAGAATATGGCATATATTTATCCAGGTAAGGGCCTCTCTGATTTTTCTTACCAGGACTTTCCTGTATGCAGTTAGTAGCACTGTTTATGCTTGTTTGGCTAATAAATGACAAAAAGTAATGTTTATTATATAAGGCAGTAATCTCAGATAAAAGTTTAACTTTGTGTACCTTTTTTGGAGTTGTAGTTATGAACCTTTGTAAGGCTCTTTGTGTTTGTTTTTAAGCTTTGTCTAGCTCTTCGTTATTTGCATAAAGAGAAAAGGATTGTTCATCGAGATCTCACTCCGAACAATGTCATGCTGGGGGATAAAGACAAGGTTACAATTAGTAAGTAGAACTACTTTACTTGAAGAAAATTTCCATGATGTACATGAGTAGGATTTCTTTACTGAAACTCTCAGAAGGTTTCAGATTCCTGGTCATTGCTCACCGTACTTGGAAGCTTGTAAATTATTGCATTATTATACTGTTGTGTAAAATAATTGCTAATGCAAATTTTATGATCATTACCACCAGGTGTCATCAGCCAGGACTATTTTTTGCATCTATATATGTCAAATACGATGGAGGCGATGATTTAGACTTTAAAAAAATTGAACTATAGTTATGCTCCAAGGCTTCCCCCCCCAGGCTTTTGATTATCTTCAAAAATATCGAGATAACCAGATTAGTTAACAACTGCTGAAGAACATACACTGCGGCCATCTGTTCTATTCCAGTTCTACCATTCAATTGTTGAGTACTCATCAGCTGTTCCCAGTGATCTGCTGCAGCAAGGTGCTATTTGTCTAAGCCTGTAGTAGTAAATATTCTTGATGTATGCTTCTATAATCTCCATAGTGTGGAGGAAGGAACCTTGGCAGGTTTCAGGGTAGACTTTGAAAGCAGTATATATGTGAACAGTGCAAAATATGATGAAGTTTTACCCCTTGAGTGCATTAATACAACCTGGTACACACGGCAAGCCTTACAGGCAACCATAGTTTTTAAAGTTCTCAAAGAACGGCTGCACGCTTTCTTACTGCTCGTGACATGGAATGAAATAAACAATTTGCATACTGCAGAATTGTTCTGAGAAGTCTTGATGCAAAAATCAATCTTTCTTCTTTAAAACTAACAGGGAAGTGTAGACATACTCACACACCCTTCCACAGAACACTCAGCTATCATAAGCAAATGTATTTAGCAACCATTGTTTTATAGTAAATATTTATACCTGATGATGTACATAAATTAATTCATTATTAAATTATATGTGCCAGAAAACTCTGATTCTTAGTATGATACAGTTTTGAAAGAAGGTGATTTAATGGAGCATTTGGCCTTGAGTGATGAAAATAAATATTCAGAATATTATTTTAAAGTAAAGTATCATATAGTAGTATTTTATATCAATGTACTGCCACTGAGGGGCACCCTTGTCTTGATTTAACACCTTTGCCTTATCTCTGGTCCAACCTACCTATAAAGAAGTGCAAATAGACTTTCAAATCTAAGCTCAAAATTACCCTTGAAAAACATTTGTATTTCTGACCAAGACTTTATTTTGAGGAAAAATGGAAGAACTGAAACTTACCTTGATCATTTCTACTGTGACTGGTTTGAAACTATTGCAATATTTAAACAAACACATACTTTATTTAGTACTTTAATACCAGTGTACCTTGAATTTTCAGAGGGAGCCAAAGACCTTTTGTGTATTACTTCTGAATTTTACTGAGCCTTATTGTTTTACAGCCTTAATGAAATTAAGAATGATCTACTTTCTTTCTGATGATAGTAAATAGATACTGTATTGATGCATGCTGCGGTATCGTGCCTAACTCCTACAGTCCATGTATGCCAAAGACTGGAGCATTTGTGATCTTGATAATTATATCTTGTGCTATCATTATATATATATTATATATAAGTATACCAGCCATTTGAAAATTTCAAGTGGTTCTAGACGAAAGTTAATACAAAATGTCAGATGAATGTGGAAGTGTATGTTCAAATATTGAGCAATCTTAAATCTGCCTCTGCTGTGAATTTAATCTGTCAGCTTTTATAAAAGGAGAGGGTCTGCCCTAAGATCCACTCAGAATTGTAGTTCTGTGTTTATAAGCTGCAGAGTCATCCTAAAGACAATGTTTAATTTTCTGGAGTCTTTCAAATCTCAAAACTCTCTAAAACGTGTCTCTAACTAGAGTAATATTCCCATGGACTGCCCGTGAAGTGGTGTTGTGCGACTGTGTAATTAAGATATCGCCTCTAATGGTCCCAGCTGTTTTGCCTTATAAAAGAAACTTGTATATTTTACGATGCTGCTCTTTTATATTTTCCTCAGTCAGTCCTACAGGAAATAGTAACTCCTGTTAATCTTTTACTGTGAGAATATGCAGACTGACATTATATTACAGGCAGCTTATACCTCTGTTACTAGTGTTCTTCAGATACGTTGTCTTGGAAAGGTGCCTTAGCTTCAGGCTCTCATGGTACATTGTGATTTAAAAAAAAAGAGTGAGCAATACTCTGTTCCATATTGCTTCTATAGACTAAGACTTTTTCTGTACTGCGCGTGGCTAGGCAGCAGCCCCAACAACTAACTGCTTTAAGAAAGTTCTAGGACCCACGGGTAGGCGTTTCTCACCGCTTACATGAGAACTGAGCCACTCACGTTCCAAATCCCATGAAGACCTCTCATACGGTTTCTGAGTTTGCGTTGGTCGAAAAGGAAAGGAGTGCATAATGTGGGAGACATTCCCAACTGGCTGTCAGCACAGAAAAAAATAAACCTGCTAGAGTTATGCTTGCTTGTCCTGAATTTGTGAGGAATTGTAGAACAATTCCAGCAGAACTTGGTAGGCAGGAGCCTATGGTTAAATGTGGCTGAAAACTAGAATTCATACAGGCAGCGAACTCTGCAAGTGGCCTGGCACGATGTAAGATTAAGCTATGAGGGGCCTTTTCTAGATGTGATCTCTGATTATCATCTCTGTAGGTATTACGGAAAAAAGAATGTCTTCCTAATAGTAGGAAGACTTTTTTAATCTGTATATTTCTTTTTCTTAAATACTGAGTGTGATTAGACATTGCCTTTATACAGATCTTTGTTCATTGTTTTCTTTTTAAATGTATGCAAGATACAAATGAGAAAATCCTGAGCCTGGGAGGTGCTTCATTCTAGTGAGAAGATTATATAACATCCCCCTATGACATCTTTTAAACATGGCAGTTAAATCTGAATTATCCCAATCTTTTTCAGGCTCTTTTAAGTTGTCTGTTGTTGCAAATGGAAAAGACATTAACAATCTGATCCTAGCCAGGCTAGTGGTGAGATACGATCTCTGTTTCTGACTGTAGAGAACTTCAAGCATGCTGTTGTTATGTAGTCTCTGGAACTGCCCACCCTACTCATTAGTTCTGTTTCATCTCTGACATAAATTTGATAGGAAGGGGGCCATAACTGCCATCTTTACATGTTGGTACAGCTTTTAATCATAACTGGTTGAGCTACAAATGCCATGAAAATATAAATATTAAATCATGATAACCTGCAGTTTCATAAAACATCTCACTCTAATAAGTAGAAAAGTGTCACTGAAATTTTACATCTCTGGTGAGGTTGAATGTCTGATTTATAATTTCTGACACACACAAAAAACCTAGAATTTTAGGCACGGCCTGAATGAAACTTGTATTCTCTAGTGATTTAAAGAGTCATTGAACCAATACTATGTGTGTCTCTCATTTTAATCTGCCCAGCGTTTTTATATAAGACACTGGGAAGTTAGTTTTCTGAATTTAAAATGTGTAACTGCTCTTATTGCAGCTATTTTTTTCTGCAGCTGTATTTTGTTTCTAGCACAGCATATTTCTGTCAGAGCTCCATAGCTGGGTCTGTCTGTAGGACACAACAGAAGACTCTGTATATCATCCCTTTTCCTCAGCATCATCTAGTTGCAGCGAGGTTTAGATCCCAATGGTCAAAGAGGGCCGTGTGGAATCACTCTGACACCTTTCAGGACTGGTACCAAGGAGAATCATGAAGGGTTCTATATGCTC
This sequence comes from Eurypyga helias, assembly GCF_000690775.1. Lineage (NCBI taxonomy): Eukaryota > Metazoa > Chordata > Aves > Eurypygiformes > Eurypygidae > Eurypyga > Eurypyga helias. Next base: position 9,163 of record NW_010271341.1, read on the forward strand.
TTTTGTGTGGCATGCTCTGTTTAATGTTTAGTACAAGTGATAACAATAGCAACAGAAAGGCTCTGCATGGATCTGAAAGCTAGGATTATATAGCAGCAGAATACTAGTTTTCTAACAACTCACGTGTCTGATATACTTCTAGTCATAGCAGTCAGCCATGAACTGTCAGAACGGTGAAGCAAATGAGACTTTAAAAGTTCAAATAGTTGCTGAGTCCTGGCAGAAAGCTACCTGTTTTTTTGTAATTCAGAATACTTGCTTGTTGAGTGCACTTCTGGAAAGACGTGTTGCCTCCTGATTCCGTGCCATCCCCAGAGAAGCAGTGGCCATGAGGTAAAGTAGATATAACTAGTGTCTGTTGTGTTAGTCACTACTTTTCAAAGTCAACTGAATCAGTGCTAGGTTTTTTTGCAGATTATATGGCTCATTTAACCAGTCTTTAGGCATTTCCTTGATTCTTCGTATGAAGTACTTCATTTTCAAAGCTTCCGTAATAGGCTGAGTGGAATTTTCTGCTTGTTTACATTCATGCTGTAAATAATTCTGGATGATATCGGAGGATTTATAGCACAATCACATCTCTCTCTACAAATCTCAGTTCTAGATGTGGATCAATGCTCAAGTTCTTAGTGCAGAAGTTACAAGGTTCACAAAAATGAGATGTAGTAGCCTGAGTTTATGCAGCATTGATATTGGCACTTAGAAAGGAGAACGATAGAATAGCCAAAAAGGTGTATTTGGGAATGATGAGAAATTAACTTTATCCCCATTCTATTGATGGAAAAGAGTAGAATAAGTATGTACAGCTGTTGATTAAATTGAAGAATATTTTGATTGTAGGATATGCTTTTATGGAAAATAAAATTGAAGTTCTTGTGTTACCTTCCAGATCACTGTAACTCAGTAAGTTGTTGATAAGCTTTCTTGATTATGGGTGTAAGCTTGCTGAATAGAAGCAAAATGATTTTGTCTCATCCTGAGCCTTTCAGAGTAGAAGCAGCAGCTGTTCAGTGGGGATAAAGTGAAAATGTGACCTCCAATTTTGCTTTGCTTTTGGTCTTTGCATGCATATTTGATTTTAGGAAAAATTAATGATGTTTTCAAATAACCTTCAAACATAAATGAAGGCAACAAAAGTGCAAATATGAGATCAGTGTTGTTACAACGTGGTATCTGGAAAATTTTACTCTTGTTTTTACTGCGGAAGATCAATCTACAAGGTGAAATCTTTTGGAAATAAAATGACAAATGAAAACCAAGATGATTTCAATAAGAAGAGAAAAAAACCCACTGCATGTAGCTAAAATGTTCACTTAAAGAGACTGCTAAGATCAAAAAAGTTTTTCTAATTCAGCTATTATGAAAATTGAAGAGATCATTCTGTAGGAGGTTAAGATACTAAGCAAGTCAGCCTACTCATTTTTTCATAGTTCTCTCTTCTCTTCATTCCTTCTTCCCCAGCATGTTAATATTTTCTGAAACAACCTTACTTCATTATCACTTACTCTGCTACCCTAAACACAATGTAAACAAGTGAAAAGAAGTGAAGAAGGGTGTTTAGGAATCATATTTCATAAAGGATTATGACGGCATCGTTTTGTGTTAATTTTTATTCCTATTGGAGGACTGGTTTGCATGTTTTTTGACTACTTTTTAATGAAGTTAAAAAAACCAAACCAGCAAAAAATTTAGTTTTCTAAATTCATGATATATAGACGAAAAAACCCTCAAGGCTTAATGTTTACGATCACAGTACAAAATGTAGTAAAATATAATAATACTGTGGAGAGATAAAACTATTTGTAATGAATTGCTGGTGAAATTGCATGTCTAGTCATAGTTTATAAAGATCCATCTAACGGGAAAAGTTTGTTAGTTTTCTACTGTCTTTCAACAGACAAAAATAATCTTTATCTTCAATGAAGGATGCCAAGCTTCCAACCATTGGAGAAATTAGCTGTAAAGAGATTATGTCAGTTGAGGTTGCACAGTTGACAAAGCACCAAAAACTATTGCCATGAAAATCTTATTTTATAGAACTTGCTTGCTAGGTTGATGTACCTATCATTCCCCTCAGTTTACAGACTGTCATGTATTAGGGTGTTACAATAACTTGTGGTGGTGACGCGCATGTAATTCACATGAACCTGAAAGATTTATAGTAGTGATTAAATCCAGATAAATTGTCATATTTTCAAAATGACATGTGTAGTTGAAAACAACCATTATTTTGCAGCAACAGACTACTCTCTTTTTGGGCAGGTAGATGGATCCTTCCACTGATGCTATTAAAGCTCCAAGACTGCTTCCTCATGGAAATGTCATCTACTAGCATTTTGATTTTTCTTCATGTGTACCACAAAACAGCTATTCTTTCTTTTAGTGTTGGTCCAAAAGGGGTAATTTTTACTTTTCAGGAAAGCAGGACAATCTAAGTCAAATGAGGGGATTTGATATTTTGGGAGATGAGGAGGTTGCCTCTCTAATGCCGATTTTATTCCTGCATTGCAAGACTACAGAGGGCAACAAGAATTCCCTGAAGTGGTAGATAATTCACTGATTGTAGGACTGCAATGTCATGTCTGGGACTAGATTAAAAGCAGCATGAAACTAGCCTCAAAAAAGGGTGAGCTAAACACATCAAGATACTAGTGCCAGATGAGCTGGTTTCCAAAGGCAGAGCAAGAGAAGGGCAGGACTTTTTTTTTTTCTTTCTTTGTGGCAGAGGTTTACTAGTTCATCTTTCTCATAGTCTTGTTCTGAATCACTAAGATGGTGTTGTGGTTTAATGCCAGACAGCAACCGCACAGCTACTCGTTCACCTCCTTCCTCCCCAATGGGATGGGGAGGATAATCAGAGGAAAAGAAAAGGGAACTTGTGGGTTGATATAAGATCAATTTAATAATTGAACTGAAATGGAATAAAATAGTGAGAGCAATAGTACTTAATTATACTACTACTACTAATAATATGTAATGAAAATAATGGAAAACAAATGATACAACTGCTCGCCACCTGCCAACCAACACCCAGCCTGTCCCTGAGTAGTGAGGGCCAGAACAAATCTGAGAGACAGTGAGTGACCCCTGGCCCAGCCCCCAACCGATATACTCAGCATGATGTTTTATGGCATGAATTATCCCTTTGCTCAGTTTGGGTCAGCTGTCCAGGTGTGTCCCTGCCCAGCTTCTCTACAAGAAGCCTCAGAATCAGAAACTGAAAAAGTCCTTGGACTGACACAAACATTGCTTAGCAACAACTAAAAACATTAGTATGTTATCAATATTCTTCTCAGCACAACCAATACATAGTCTCATACTAGCTACTGTGAGGAAAATTAACTCTGTCCCAACTAAAACCAGCACAAATGGGTTTATAATTTCCCTTTGGATGGACTGATGCAGCATGCATTTTTGCATCTTAATGCTGGATGGGCCTGCCTGCCTTCTCCCTTCTCCTGTTTTGTGTTCTCTCTTTGACTTTGTCCTTACCAGACTTTGTTTTGTTTCACCCGATTTTGTGGTTTACAAAGCTTTCACTGGCGATCTCAGCATGACTCTCTATGGCTTTGCTTTTCCATTTTTCTCTGGTGACCTTTATTTTAGTGATAGTTATCATGATGATGTCAGCATCGATACAATTCCTTCAGCCATACTCACAACACTTTGGTTAATTGGTAGGTTGCTTTTTTGTGTGAGAATGAAGATGTAGGAAGATATTTGGAAGCTTTAAGTTTTGTATTTCATTCTGAAATTGGTGAGACTTTAGATCAGATGCATCTGCATTCATACACAAATGTGTGAATGGGTTAGGTCTAGCTTCTGAGGAAGGGCCCATTCCTGTGCTTAAGAGCTATTTCTGAATACTTTGTATAGCACCGGGTGAATTAACTGTAGTAACTTGAGATGGTTCAGGAAGAATACTTTCTTTAATAAATAGGATCTTGAGTTTCTGGAGTGACCAATAAGATCATAGCATAAGAATCATTAGATCAGTTCAAAGATTTATGTAGGTATGTGTCTCTGCTAAAAGCTGGCACTTGGTTAAAGTTCATCAGAAGTTGAGTAAGTATTGAGTTATATTCCGTTCCACTTTCTATAAGACATACTGCTATGGCATGAATCTGTTTCAGGGAATTGCCAAATATGAATTGTTGCAATGGGTCCTCTTTAATCAAGCCTCAGTTCACAGATAAAACAATGAATATGAGTTAACAGGGGTTATCCTTATAGTTGGTCATATCTTTCTTTAATGGTAGGGGAGGCAGGCCAGATTCTCAGAAATTATTACCTTTTTTTTTTTGTTTGTGTTTTTTTTTTTTTTTTGTTAGTTATTGTAACAACTTTTGGCATCAAATACCAAATAAAGGATCCTGGAGTAACAAAAGTGGTAGACCAATTTATAAACTGAAGAGAGAAGCTTAAATAAATTTAAAGAAGCAATTTCACTAGTTTGATGCAGTTCAACATTTGCAAGTTCCTTTTCATTCAGTTCTCTGTTATGGGCTTGAAAAAGCTAAGAAAAAGTGTTCGCTTCATGTAAAGCTGAGTGTCCTGTGCTTTACATTCCTTACCTCTGGCAGCACCGCTTTCATTTAGGAGCTTCTTGAACTTTAGCAGAATTTGGAAAAAGGTATTTCCTGTGAAACGAGCTGGGTTTTTTTCCCCTCTGTTTCTGAGAACCTGAGCCTAAAAGAAAGAGAATATATTTACTCCATCTGGCTGATCCTTCCCTTGCTCTTTTTTCCAGATCACTAATGTTGTATTAAAATAGACTACTTCTTCCAGAACAGACATGTCCAGCTCTCCTCTTTCCTAAATCATTCAAGCACCAAGAGGCTGAATTTATTGATCGATGTGTTGTCTTAATACTTTTTCTTCATAGAATATTATGTGCAGGATTTCTGAGGAGGGAATTTATAGCAATTCACCCCATTTAGTTCAGGGAAATATCAACACTGCAAAATCCTCTGCTCCTTTTGGGATTAATATTAGCTGGAGTGAACTGCTAGAGGAATGTCTTAACTCAAGGACAAAAGGGAGGCTTCTCAGGCATCCTGTTAATTTAACATTCTTTCTGCTTATGTTTTCCAAGCACTGCAGAGTTAGTCCTTCTTTGAACGTTTTGTTCAAAGAAAAATGATCTATGGCTTGGGTACCTAGACTTGGCTTTCTTATCAAAGGCCCTTTCTGAATAAGAGGACTACTCCTTTTCAGACCCTTGAGGCTCACATTGAGAAAGAACTAACAGAAATTAATTTTTATTACCTGTGTTTCTTCTGATCTGCAGCTTTTTATGAGTCCAAACATTTTGAACTAAAATCTTATGAACTACCTTACTGTTAAAACAATTGGAATAGGAATGCTAAGGGCTCTGTCCAAGTAGGAGAGGAGTCTTACATTTTTTTTAAACAATATTATTTACCACACAGATCTTCCCAATGCTGAAGTAGTAATACAAAGCAAATTTTAATAACAGACTTTAACAAGTACAGTGATTTTTTTTCTTGCTCCTTTGTGTTTGGATTTAATAAAGTGTGTGACACTTGGATTTAAATAGTGTGTGACAATTTTGTGAAAGAGTACCTGATAATTACACAAAAGGCACTTATTAACTTAATTGCAAGATCATCTAAATCTACAGATTTTGTCACTAGATAAGGCTCAGATTCACCATTATTTCTCACCAAATGCAATCTTTGAACATGAACTATTGAGATGTTAGATCCCCCTGTACTCCTTTGAAATTAATTTTCTGACAAAGTCCACCCTTCCCAGCTATCATAATTTGAAGGAAAGTGAAGTAATTACTAACTTCATTACATTATTTTTTTTCTATTAATTTGGGCATTAGATCACTGCTTATTAGATACCATTGTCAGGCAGTTGATTGGAATATATTAATAGCAATCTGAAACTGGTCATGTATGTTGGATTGAAAGCATCAGAGGTATGTTTATAATATTTTTAAAGCCAGTAGGCCTGATTCAAGCATAAGTTGTTGATTACTGTGGAGATGGGAAGATAGCATGCTCCATTACTGGGAAATGTAAAAGATAAAAACTCAAACCTCCCTTCCACCCTCCCCCAACTTTTCAGCTGCTGCAAACCAGCACTGATTGTCATGCAAAGACGATGGTTATTGAATCTTTTTTTCTTTATTGTAGCTGACTTTGGGCTTGCAAAGCAAAAGCAAGAAAACAGCAAACTTGCATCAGTAGTGGGAACCATTCTATACTCATGGTAAGTACTCCTGCGTACAACATTCATTCCAGTGACTTCCATCCTCATGGTTACTTTTTTGGAGCAGCCAGACAAGTTACGATGGAGTAAGGAACAAAGTGCAAGTACTTACCCACTGTCATCGGTCAACCCCAGCCAGCATCTATGTGCACCACACAGCCATTCACTCACCTTTCCCCTCCCTCCGTGGGATGGGGAAGAGAATCGGAGGAAAAGGCAAGAAAACTCATGGGCTGAGATGAGAACAGTTTAATAATTGAAAAGAAATGAAAGAAAATAAAATAATGTTACTAATAATGCTAACAATACTACTACTAATATATGATGAACATACTACTACTACTATGTAATGAAAATAATGGGAAAAAAACCCACCACCGCCCCCCCCCCTGCGGCCCACCACAAAGCCAGTCCCCAAGCAGTGAGAGCCAGAAAGTGAGAGAGAGACCAAGCCAGACCTGTGGCACACCCACCCAGCTTATATACTGAGCATGGCATTTTACGTAATGAAATGTCCCTTTGTTCAGTTTGGGTCAACTGTCCTGGCTGTGTCCCCTCCCAGCCTCTTGCAGAGAAGAACCTGGGAACACAGATGCAATATGAGAAACTGGAAAAGTCCTTGACTTGATATAAACATTGCTTGGCAACAACTGAAAACATTAGTATGTTATCAATATTCTTCTCGGTACAACCAAAACATAGCCTCATACTAAAAACATCAGTGTATTATCAACATTCGTCTTAGCACAGATCCAAAACATAGCCTCATACTAACTACTGTGAGGAAAATTAATTCATCCCAGCCAAAATCAGCTCACTCACCCACTGCTACTCTGCAGCTGTCGGTTGCTTGCCTATTTTGCTGTTACCTGTTCTTGCACATGGCAGGTACTGTGGGTTAAGTTGGTGCAAAAATGAAGTAACTGCGGTTGTGTAGTAACTTATTCATGTCTCGAAAACATATTTCTTCATCTATAAGGATACAAAGTTTTAAAAATATATATGTAAGCAATATAAAGCAATTTTAATGTCTTTTAATGTGATTGTGGCTCTCATGTTCTGTTACATTGTTTGTGTGGACAACTTACCTTCTGAAAAATATTTGAACATGGTGCTAGTGGATTTGTTTTGGATCGATGGGCATTTGGTTTTAATAAGTGAACTGAAAAAAATATTTTCTGAAGTTTGAAAGTGGTGGAAAAGCATGACACACATTGTTTGCAATTTAAGCTTAGTAAATGCATAAAAGACTAGAACTTTTTGCCTTAGACAATACATTATTCAGTCTGCTGAATGAGCTGCAGTTTCCTTTGGCATTCCTCAAGTCAAAGTGAGGAACCATATTGCATTAAATTGCAGTACCATTATAGTTACCTTCATTCCTAGATTAATACTGCCTTGTCTTTTGTTTTCTCAGGAGCATGGCATGGAAAGCATTTCCTAGCCAAAACGTTCCTCTCGATATGCGAACAATGTATGTAATTGCGATCATTATATGCATGTCAGGTTCTCTCAAACAAAAGTAATTGTGAGCAGGACAGGGTATTGATTTTTGCGTTGCATGATGTATAAATAACAGACATGCCTGTGAAATGAGGTTACTGTATTGTGAACAAAAGAGAGCAGCAAATGTAATCTGGGTAAAAATCTGAACTGTGGAAAACACAGGCTCCGTACTCATCTAATAGCGGTTGATATGTTCTGGACTGACATTTAGGCTGAAAATTCTGTTGATTGAAATGCTAACATCAGAAATCAATTAAGGAATTCCTGATCTGTGCCACAGTTCTGTATTTCTCTCTTTGTTAGCAGAATTATCGCTTAAGCTTTGCCTGCCCTAAGTATAGCTTTATTAGGGAAATATGTTTACGATATGTTCACCCGAAGCCTTGCAGATGCAAGTACTCCTCATTCCTGCACGGGCTTGTTCCACATTCTTTGCAATACCTTTTTACATCTAGCTCCTGTTCCCTCTCAACAGAGTCACTGTTTCTTCTACTCAGTGTCCAGCTTTCTGGAGTCAGAAGTTGGTGGTTTTGTTTTAGGGACTTTCTGGTGGTCTTGTTCCCACTACTATAAATTGTCAGTTCTAGCTCCTGTAAATCAAATAGTTTATTTGGCATAGGGAATAGAAAAACTACAGTCAATGACACATAAACAAACCAATGTTACACAGCATGCAGTCTTTAATATTGTTTTCTGTTTTCATCAGAATTTTTAATTTACAAAATACCTACCAATAAGGAGGAAAACATGACAGAACATTATATCCTAAGTAAAAGTGCAGGTGATTTCATCCTTAATTTCTTATAAGACCACTGCCCTGGCTGGGGCATGGACAGTATTCTATGCAGAAGTTCACAGGCCTTTTTGATGTCAGTCATCTTCAATCTTCTTTTCTGCTGTGTTGACCACGTTATGGCCATATACTTGCTAGAACACGTGGCCAGTATGCTTGTAATAAGTAATTAAAGGTTTCAGGCTAGCAGGGGAGCTTCTGGTGCCTCTTCTGAATGAAAAAGGTGATTGAAGAAATGCAGGCCTTATACAGTTGAATATAATTTATGTTGCCACTTTTGTAGTTGTTACTTGTGAATTCCTAGTGCCAGAATGATAATTTACACTTAGTTCCTAGAAATTGCTAAATCCTAAAATGGCTTGAAGAGTGAGTTCTTGTAATGTTTTAAATATTCAAGTCTCATACCTTGTCAACTAAGGCATATGCTGCTGCTTAGTGAGCAAAAGTAAGGTGATTTCAAGGCTGCCTTAATTGGTTCCCCAAATATTCCTGAAGCCTAGCACAGTCTGAGAGTGATGCTGTACTTGGTTTGTGTGGCAAGGTTTTGGTTGCAGGGAGGCTCAGGGGTGGTTTCTGTGAGAAGCGGCTAGAAGCTTCCCCTGTGTCTGATAGAGCCAATGCCAGCCAGCTCCAAGTTGGACCTGTCGCTGGCCAAGGCTGAGCAGAGGTTCCCTGGCAGCCCGTGGTGCAGACCATGGTGAGAGGGCAGACTGTGCCTCTGCAGCCATGGAGGGTCATGGGAGAGCAGAGTCCCACCTACAGCCCAGGGAGGGCTCCACACCAGTGCAGGGGGATGTGCCTGAAGGAGGCCGTGACCCCATGGGGGAAACCCAGGTTGGAGCAGGCTGCTGGCAGGAGCTGTGGCCCCGTGAAGAGTGGAGCCCAGGCTGGGGCATGGTTGCTGGCAGGGCTTGTGGGTGGAGCAGGCTGCTCCTGAAGGATGGGACCCACACTGGAGCAGTTCATGAAGAACTGTAGCTCATGAGAAGGACTCATGTTGGAGAAGTCCATGGAGGACTGTCTCCCATGGAAGGGACCCCATGCTGGAACAGGGGCAGAGTGTGAAGAGTCCACCCCCTGAGGAAGAAGGAACAGCAGAGACAATGTGTGATGGACTGACCACAGCATCTATTCCCTACCCTCTTCTTTTACTTAGAATCCCAGAATGGTTTGGGTTGGAAGGAACCTTAAATACCATCTAGTTCCACCCCCCCTGCCATGGGCAGGGATACCTTCCACTCGATCGCTTCTTTTTTTTAACTCTTAGATTATCTTGCTGATTTCTTTGGGTCTTTTCAAATGTTATAGGAAATTTTCATTTGTGATTATATTTCTGTAGATTTAAATATACTCTTTTAAAAAAATGGTTGCTAATTCCATTTATTATTGTTCTCATACCCTGTCTTCATATATGAAAGTTCACATTAGAGGTAGGACTTTGGCCTTTCTTTTTCTACCTCTTTGTCCAGTTATTTAGATGTAGGCTTGAGGATAAAATGTCACTTACTTGTTGCAGTCTCTCAGTAAGTGGTCTTTTGGGACATTACTTGGCAGTTGTACTCTACAGGCAAAATCACGGAAGCAGTGATCCTTGCCTGTCTGCAGTCAGAAAAGAGAACAAGGATACAGTACTGATGTCTTTGTATTTAAAAAGCATGCTTGAGTAATATTTAAAACGATAGGCTAAGACATTACGGTCTTTCCAATGTCATAATAATTGATGAATGTTAAAAAGGCTTTGCAAACAACTGAATGCACTTGATGCCACCTTCAAGGTACTTGGCTAGTACTGTGTGTGACAGTGGGCTTTTTGATATGGAAACTTGTTCCCGATGAATGAGGTGAACTGATTGCATATTTTAACACAGGCCATGAAGCAGAAGTCAGAGCCTATAGGCTTAATCAGTGCTTGGAGTAGATATTTCTGTGGTGTGTGTGTGGGTTTTTTTTTTTTTATTTTTTGATATGGTTTAAGTAGATATGAAGGGCTAAAAAATATTGTAAATATTGGGAATGAATATCTACCAAGAGCAGCAATATTAGTTCCTGCCCAAAAAAAAAAAAAAAAAGATGAGGAAGAGAAAGAGCTGTGAGACAGCAGTGGCAGAAATTGCTTTCTTCTGAATTGACAAGATAATAGTTCTGGGTAGTTTGAGATGCAACCCACCCTTCTTGGAGCAGGTAATATAGTACAGAAGCAAACTAATAAACATCAAATGGAGTGTCTGATGCTTATCGTTTAATTTGGCTGTGCAGCATTATGCAGAAGGGTTCAGATAGAACATATCACTGTATGTGCCAAACATGCTTGTATTTGGGTTGAGTGAATCAATTTGCTAATGCAATTTTTTAAAAACTGTGTCATCATAAAATAACAGCAGTGACTGTTTTATGTTTAGAGAGGGGCTTATATAATTATGCTCTGTAATTGTGATGGTTTTTAATTCTACTTCATACTAGGTTTTATTCCAATAGCATACTAATTAAATTCCTTTTAATTGGTTATGTTCTTGAATTGGAAATTCCAGCAATGTGTATGTTTAGAATACCAAATATATTAAATGGATGTGTTTACACTTAATACATTAAAAATTGAGGAAAAGACTGCTTTAGGGAGTTGATAATGAATTCTGAAGTCTTTTTCCAGTTCATAAGTCACCAGAAACAATCTGCTCCAAGTTAGTTGTGACAGTCTTTATTACCCTGCTGTCTCAAAGGCCTTCTCAGAAGAGAGACAGCAAATTCTACATGGCTATAGAGAATGATGTTTCCTCTCACATATATCTACCACTTCGTTGTTTCACAAAAAGGTTTGTAACTTGGCAATGGGTCCCACAAGAAAGCTGGGGGGACTTCTTACAAGGGCCTGTAGTGACAGGACAAGGGGGAATGGGTATAAATTGAAAGTGGGGAGATTTAGATTGGATATCAGGAAGAAATTCTTCATGGAGAGGGTGATGAAGCACTGGAACAGGCTGCCCAGAGAAGCTGTGGATGCCCCATCCCTGGAAGTGTTCAAGGGCAGGCTGGACGAGGCTTTGAGCAACCTGGTCTAGTGGAAGGTGTCCCTCATCATCTCTGTGCTTTCCTTGATCTTAGTTTCTGTTTATGGACTACGCAGCCTACACACTGTTATGGTATGCATATTCCTAGTACTGGTCACTGCTTCTATTTACTGCCATACCATGTGAGAGCACTGCACAAATCCATGTTGTGACATAATTTCATGCAGATATCTTCAGTAGCTGTTTTTTCTCATTGCTTATTTTGGTGTCAGTATAATATTTTCACTTATTTAAAGCATTTTTACGTTGGGAAGGGTAATTTAAGGTGAGGGAGTATCTTGTACTTTCATATGTACTTGATTTTTAGCCCATTTTATGATGCTGCATGATCAAACTGATTGCCAGCTTTTCCAGCAGTTCTTTCTTCCTCCGTAGGTAGCCTCAGAACCATTTGGCAATTTCAACCAAATCTGGTAATTAAACTTCTTTCAATGTTTGTCAAAATCTGATGATGGATAGTAAGTAGAGACACAGTTTAATCTTTATGGTAAGAAAAGTTTAAGCTCAGCTGAGATGTTACCTTCCAACTAAACTGCAATTCATGCTGTCATGTGACAGTAGTTTGGTATGTTCAGATAACCAAGACAAGAGGAAACTGAAGGTACTCTGGGGTGAGGGAGAGTAGAAAACTAGTGAGAAACTAGACTTGTGCTAGCTTTGCTATTCATGGAACAGCTGGCTTCTGGAGAGGATTTGCTGATATAATTAGAAAGGCAACAGTTAAATAATCCTCTCAGTATATTATGATGGTGTTTTTATCAGAGGATCTTCTGAAGGTTGGTTAATACAAGTATTCACTCTGAGAATTAAATGTAATTCTGATAGCGTGGTTGTAGTTTAGGCATAGTTTTATAATAACACCTGTCAGACAGCTATGTATATACACATTTGCTATCTATTCTGCTGAAGAAAGCTCCTTTTCTGGGTTTCTACTCAGTGTCTAGGCTCTTCACAATTTGAGCTGTACAAGCAAGGGTCAATGATTTTATGAGTGAAGAGGTGTACATTGTTATCCAGGGATGTAGCAGTGACTTAGCTATATGATCGCAACAGCAGACAAGTAGTCTGTGTATTTTTATAGAGATCAAGGTGCCCAGTTATTTATTGGGCAGATGCAGGAGTGTGTTGTAAATGTAATTTGTTGGTAGGTTTTGTTGATTCCTATTTACAAATTAACATGTGCAGTGTTTTCTTTCTAGGTCTTATCTGACGAAGAGTTGATAAAGGCTTTAGTTCATTGCTGAAGGGAATTTTAGAGATAATTTAGAGAAGAAAACTCTGGTATTAAATGTTTTTCTCATCACAGGATCATGTGACATTTCAGTTTATGTCATTTGTCCATTTTGCTTCTGGCCTGTTTCTCAAGGGTGCCCATTACTGTGGTTAGGGAGTGAGATGAATAGAATGAGGTGGTATCTCAAACCTCCTCATTTCTATTTAGTCTTTGCCCAGTTTCCCAGGTAACCTTTCTTTTACTGCTAATATTTGTAAGTGAGCCATCAAGTAATAAATGATTTCTTTACAATTAAAATATATAGCAAGTTATGCCTAGATTATTATGTTATCACCCTGTGCTCATATTTAGTCTATTGACTTTCGTGAGGGTTCTTGCAGGCATCTGGATCAACAGACTTTATTTAGAATTGGAAATTTTAAATTCTATGTAAAAGATGACAATGAAGTTACTGTCTTGTTAAGGTAAACTCTTCAGCTGTCTGTTTTCTTTTCTTTTTTCTTTTTTTACAATTAGTCCATATTGAACATGATTGCTAGACAGAAAAGTAGTTATGAGTTAATTATATTGTATATTAGGTTCTAGCAAATCCAAATACTTGCAAAACAATCTAATTCATACCTTACTGTCAGAAACAAGTCTCTGTTTAGCTCAGATTCATCTTGCTTATAAGTAGTCATTCAAAAGTCAAGTTGAGCAGCTAAATGACTAGTGTAAGTAATGGAAAAAAATAGGCACTTCAATAATGAATTTCATCCCATCTATCTTAAACAGCTATTTTAGGATGAGACAAATCTACTTGATGTGCCTGTCTCTGTCCATTTGCTACAGAGGGAACTGGTGCACTACTTAGCATAAATCTAGCTTTACAGGAGTTTAAAATTAGGTGGAATCAACCCCTTATATGAAATCAGTTATTCAGGATTAAGGTTTATTTTAGAGTTGTTGTGAAATTTGAATTCCTACTGCTTGTGGCCATCTTCTTGCAGATATTTACTTTTCAAGTCTCCCTTTCAATTTTAAATAATTATGTGATCTCTTGATGAACTTGGTTATTTGTACAAAGGCACTGAATTAAATTCATTCTGAAAGTCATATAGCTCAATAAGGAAAATGCTTTACCATTGTTTAAGTGTTGAGATTTCTGTTCCATAAATAAAAGGAAAAAAACCTTTTTATTTTCTTGAGCTGTTGGTACAGTTACAGACTTAAGGCAATTCCTGAAAGCATTTTATAAGAAACTGCAATTATAATTCACTGGAAAACATCTCTGGTTGGAAGGAATCAATTCTTAGAAGTACCTGTCAGATGCATGTTATGAGTACCTTTTAGAATATGGGTGTTTCAGTTCTTATGTACGTGGATAGGGCTTGCCACAACTTAAAGATACAATTTACCTACAGCATTTCTGTTAAAACTGACAGCTTGACAATCTGCTAGATATTTTTGTTTGAATAAGAACACCAGATGTGTGGACCATGCAGTGATGATTGCCTTTAGTAATACAAATCCAAAATCACATTGAAGGAAAATTTTATTTTGTAAGTCTGAGGATCTAGCTTATACTTTCTCTTGTTTTAGACTTTGTTATGTGATGTGTTGGAAGCAATAATAGGTGTAAATTAGAACTTCAATATGTTATTCTGTTTTAAGCCTTCTAGAGACTCTGTATGTAATGCTGGAAACCTAAACTGCACATTAATGATACTTTGATTTGTCCTTATAATTTATTCAGAGATGCATATGATAATCTTGAAAATTTGGAAGTATAAAACCAGTTGAAATAGCTATGCACATTTTGAGCTTTGAATAATCACTGTATTTTCATTACAGTGTGAAAGGTGATACTTCATTACATTCTTCAGTAATAAGACCACTGAAGGAAGAGGCAGCTTGCTATAAACATCACCTTTGCTGATAGAGCCTGAAACAAGTTTTTGCTTTGATGAGGTCTGCCAGCAACTAAAAAGGCTATCCATTGGAAGCAAGTAGTATCTTATGGGTATCTTGACAAAGATCTTTGCATATCTGAAGCTAACGGAGGCTGTCGAGACTCTTCTAGTATTGGGTCCAAAAAAGTAGGTTTAGCAGCATGTGGCAAACTTGTCTACTTGTCAGCCACCTCTCCTACTGTCCTGTCTCCAACAGTGGCAGTAAGTCAATATCCATAGGGAAGGAAGAATGGGCTAAGCATATTTGATACTTTGCTAGCATCAAACTATTTTCACCTTGGGTTGTTTCCTGAACTAGATATGGTTTCTAAGCATCAGTGTTCGTATAACCACCACCAGCTGCAGGTATCTCCATAAAACTGTAAATAATTAATTGAAGGAATGATAAAGACTAAAAGCAATTACTGTCATTGTTAAAATCTTCTGAGTGGTGTATGCTGCTTATTTATTAACTTTTTCATTATAGCCATCACCTCCTCTGGGATGTGATTAGTCTTGAAGAATCACTCTTATTTTAATTAATCCATAGCAGTCTAGTTGAAATCATGCCTAGTTTGAAAATATTCCTCGTATTGTAGGATGGCATATACCAGCTTATTCTTATACCTGTTGGAACCACTTAGATTAACCAGTGAATACTGTCCCGAGACAAATTGTGAGTGACTTACTGAAGGCCTGTGCAGCTCAGGAAACCTTCACTGATTGTGTCCCATGTAAAGTCAGCCTGATAGTCTTGACAACGTTTCTTAAAAGGTTTAGAAGCTCTAGAATATTAATGCTATTTTGAAATATCATTCCCTCACCTCTCCCTTCCGGCCCCCTCCAAATTCAGGACTCTCAATTTTGGAACTTCTATCCATGAATAACTAATGTGAACATGAGCTAATCCAGTGAGGATAGTCATCTTTCACATAGATATGTGATTGTACTAATATAACCGATTCAGAATGGGACAGTCTGTTTGTAAATCTGTGTTAAAAGTATTCTTAAATAAAAACCATGAAAAAAATAACATCAGTGAGCAAAATTATAACTGAAAGCTTAATTGCAAAAATGTCTCCAAGGCGCTGTAGAGATGATTTGGTGAAATGGTACTGTTTTACAAGCCGCACAAATATTGACAAGATTTCACTTTTTTTTTCTTTTTTTTTTTTTTTACCCTAACTAAAAAATTCGGGTAGTAACTACAGCTATCTTCTGTATTTAAAGTACCTGCTTAATTCTGCAAAAGTAGTTAAGAAAAACAGGTAACTGGATTAAGCAATGGTTTAATCAAATTCTAAGGTTGTTGGCATAGAGGACATTAAATGTAAAAGCAATGCTGATATGATGGGCAACAGTGAACTTTGTGAGAAAGTGATAACCTGTCTGTTCAAGGGTACTGAGAATGTGGATAATTATTCTGTGCATATCTTACTGTGTCTTATACTTAGAAGAATTTAGTCTTGCTTTTGCTGTGGTCATTTGTTCAGTGAAGGACTATCCTATAGCTAACACAATGCTGCTGAAGTAAGCTTTTTCAGCTTGAATGTGTAATTTGGAAATGAGCAGTGTTTTGTAAGCCTAGAGGAAGACTGTACTGATTATCTTGAATCTGTTAGCTGCAAGAACTAAATGACTAATTATATAAGAATATGCTACCTCTTTTAAGATCCAAGACTGTGGATATTGTGGTGTATAGCATCAGTACTGCTGCTTCACGGCAGTATGATCAGTTCTTCGAACATGGAAATGAAATTTGTTATCAGCTCTTAGAGTTTTTCCTTTTATGTATTTTATTTTGACACTGAATCCATTTCATGTTGTGGACATATGTTTAAGAATTTAATTAGTGCCACTGTCCTCTTTCAGCTGGTTGAGATGTCTTAACCTAAGAATTAAAGGAAGAAATCTGCGTTTACAAATAGACTAAAAAATGGTCATACCAGTGCTACACCCTTAAATTAATTTTCAGTGTTTGTGGCTAAGACTGATTTTGTAGGGTTTTTATGGAATAAAATTCAGAGTCTGCTTCTACTCATTCTTTCTGGTCCTGACCAGACAGTGACAGTTTATACACAGTTGTCAATTGAATTAGACAAACCGTATGTACTCCCACCACCCTCCTGTTTGTGGGTGGCAGTGTACGGGAACAGAACTGGGTACTTTCTCTGCTTGGCATCCCTCAACAGCACAGATCCAAAAGATGCAACTCGACTGCAGAACTGTTTTGCTAGTCAACAAGTACTGTACCCCACCCACGTTTCGAACTAGCAGATGGTGAGGCAAGCCTGTAGAACATGGTGAGGGATTTCACTACATTTCTTTAAAGTAAATAAATAATATTTGAAAATTCTATTTAAAAATCTAAATTACAGAATTAATTAGCCATGAAAGCATAGCATCATATAATTATAGGATTTTATATTCTCTATAAAACTTTCATGGTCACCTTAGATAAATATTACTTCAGTAATTTAAAGTACTTCTTAAGCATGAGACCATTTATTTCAGGTACTGGTCATCCTATTGCTTTAAATATCAGAGGCTTCTGACTAAAGAAATTTGTTCTAGAAGAAAAGATCGGGTAGTACTCTGCTGCAAGTCCTCCTTTTGAATAATAATAATAATAAAAAAAAATTAGATAGGCATTTAGAACAAGAAGTTTTTCAGCATGAATAAGCAGACCAAATTACTTCATCAACTTCCAGCTATTATGCATTCGTGTGAAACCATGCTAAAACTACAAACCTGTCAGCAATGTATTCTTCCTGTGTTTTCTAAATCATAGAGGTAACAAATGCATTTTTCCTAGTTGCCAGCTGTTTGCTCTGGACCTCAAACTAGGTTCTTCCCTACTGTTCATGAATGCAGGATTCTGCAGACCAGGTCATAGTTGCTTCTGTTTCTCTCTCGATTGTATTCAGCTCATTATTTCTGTGACTGCTATGCGGCTTTTTTTTGCACAGTTACATAGGTTTGGAATTTTAATATTATTTTTTCAATTAAAAATAATAATTTTAAACTTAATTTTCATGCATAAAGGGAAATAATCACTAGAATGAAAGATAGTAAAATTCGTCGGATTTATTTTTCTGAATAGGAGTGTGCTTAGGACTTTACTAAGATGGGGGCTTTGCATTACTGAGCTCACCATCTATGTTGTAAGTTTAAATACTGGTGTCTGCTCTAATACACACATTTAATACATAAAAATGAAATTTTCACCAAGCCCTCTAATGAAATAGTGTTACAGTGAGCAATAAAGACAGTCTGATTACAGAAATATTATGTTCTAACACCACGTTCCACATCCTGTATTCCCTTCTATGGTTATGTAATAGAAGCACCAAACTTCAAAGGAAGTTGCTGGTTTGGTTTCACCCAGGAATCTGTATCTTGCTTGATAAATTTTATCAGAAATGTGTGACCTGTCATCCTATCATGCTTCCCCACACTGTGACCTCTGTTCCGACTTTCTGTTCTGTTAAGATCACAATTTCGCTTCAACTTAATAGTTTATCTAAGGGACCTCATCCAGTTTATTTGAAAAATCTCTTTTCTGCACTTACATATCGACAGCACACCTTCTAGCAGCATACTTTATTCAGACAGCCCCAAAACTTTATCCTTTCAGCTCCAAAATGAGGCATTTGGTTCCAAATCCTAAACTTGAAGGAAAAGGAAACCAAGTAGATTTTCAGGTTGATTTTACAGAAGAAAGGAGTCAAGTATTTTTATACCTTATTACTTACAGAGAGAAGATGCTAAGTGAAAAAAACCTGCATTATGTGATAGGCCTTTACTTACTTCTATGACTTCAACTGCAGCATCAGAATATGCCTACTAATGTAAATTATCATCGTCCAGGTTTATGAAAAATGCTGAGGGAATTAAGAGAAGGAAGTGGGATGTAC
This sequence comes from Eurypyga helias, assembly GCF_000690775.1. Classification (NCBI taxonomy): domain Eukaryota; kingdom Metazoa; phylum Chordata; class Aves; order Eurypygiformes; family Eurypygidae; genus Eurypyga; species Eurypyga helias. The sequence continues at coordinate 27,852 of NW_010271341.1, forward strand.
TTTGTACTGGGTCAAAACTGAAATTGCTACCTTCTTCCATTTGCTTTAAATAGATCTTTACAATTTTTTTTTTTTCGTTGTCATTTGGGTGGCTGTTGAGTGTCCATGTGGCATCCTCACAAGGAATGCATTACAGTAGTTTTAAGAGGATGAAAATAATATAATGAGTGAAATTTGTTTGTGCACATTAATAGCAAAATCATATCCATTAACATTCTAAATATAGGAATCTTACTCAGATCTTTCTGATACATGAAATACAAGAGGATGTGATATATTTATCTGTTCTCTAGCCCATTTTATTGAAATGCCATCATTGTACACAAGTTCTGAATGCTGTAGTTCATTTGTATTCATTAAGTCCAAACACATGAAATATATAACGTGAAATGAGTGGGAAGGACAAGTGAAAAAAATACAAACCATTAGTGTTGTGAGAAGAACTGCAGTAAAAGTGGAAAAGCTATTAATTGTACTTCCATATAAAGAATTTGTCTGGTAAAGGAAATAAATGTAACATTTTGAATGTAATTGTACATGCTCTGAAAATATGTTGTAGTGACTAACTAAATATTGGCTGGTTTTTTTTTTTTTTAAAAAAAAAAAAAGCAAGCCTAATTCTAGGTGAATTAAACACTTATGGGTAGCATTGGTTTTTACTTAGCCCTGAAGTTGTAAAGAGTGAGCCATATGGGGAGAAGGCTGATGTCTGGGCTGCAGGATGCATCCTTTATCAGATGGCAACTCTGAACCCACCGTTTTACAGCACCAATATGCTGTCCTTGGCAACTAAGGTATTTGGATTTGCCAGATCAACCTACCAATTATTTCTGCATGTGTTCACTAAATCTGTGAGAATTTATGTTTAAGGTTATAGAAGCATCAACTGCTCTCTGCACAAGTGTTTATCATTGTCTGAATTGCTGTCTCGCCATTCTAATTGCTAAAATGGCTTGTAAATATTAGTATATTATTACCTCTCAGACTAGCATATTTCTATAATTGCAGTTGGTGATAGAAGCTTTGGATATATAAAATGTGTTGGTGAATGATAATATTGGATTTTCTAGGGCGTTGTGCATTACACCTTAGGATATAATCACAAATAAATAAATTGTTTGTTTCCCTTATTCGGCTATCGTAGCCTTCTGATGTGCAGTGATTATCTACATTAATGCAGATAACTGATTAGAAGTGACATTCTGCATTAGAAGATGTGTTCTAAATTGTTTTGCAAGTTAGAGCTGATATAATGCCCATCATGTTGTTTGCAGGAACGATACTTCTTGTGAGGGATCTTCAAATAAATAATGGAGTATTTTTCTTCAATTAACTTTAGATTATTTATTTTTGCAGATAGTAGGGGCTGTGTATGAACCTGTGCCAGAAGGACAGTACTCTGAAAACGTGTCATTTACCATTAAGAGGTAATTACTCGACTAGTTTTATTTGGACATCCCGCTGAAAAGATATTTTGTTTTCTATGTAATGTGGTGATTTGCTGACTTTAGCAACTGCCAGTAATGGTCTTTGAATATGAAATATCTTCTTATTTAAAGAAAACCGGAGGTAACTCCTTACCTTGCTAATAACATATGCAATATAGTTGCATACTTGCAACTGGAAAACTCATGTCAGTATAGTCAGCACATTTATCCAGCTAGTGTGGACTTTATACTGAGTCCTGAAGTTTAACACTACTGGTGCTGTAGTTAATTCCCTACACATCAATTTTTGTCCTGATGAAAATACAGCATTTTGAATCATTTTCAAGTGCAGTGTATGGTCAAAGAAGTAAACTTGTTGCAATATGTTATTTATAGATCACTGTATGATCTCATTTATAGTTTTGTGTGTTTATTTGACTGAGAGAAATGTGTTTCCCACTACCTTCTAATTCTGTTAGCAGAAGAGTGGAGATAACAAAGCAGAGATAATGCAGTAATGGAGAAAAAAATCAGCCTGTGTTTGTTCCACTCTCTCACCACATATTTCTCTTAGCTATGGTTACATCTTCCTGGTGATAATTTAATGTGTAAGGCACATTCACAGAGTGAATTGGTGCACTTCTATGAGATCTAGCTCCTTTGATTTTTCCATTTTGGAAAAGCTCCACTTAGCACAAAAATGCTTTTTCTTTCTCACTCAGATTCCATCTCTAAAAAGCACTTTACTGTACAAAGACTGTAACATTTTTAAACAATGTTTTATTGTACAAAAAGGTTTCTATTGTTTAAAAGCCTTGAGGATGAGAAACAATGGAGAGGATAGCAGCTGATAGTACTAACAATTATGTTTAAGAGGTCCTGAAATTAATTGGAATATTTTAAAAATTTACAGATATTTGTAGTTAGAATAACTGGCTTTATTAATCAATTGCTTGCTATTTAAGAATAATATAGTAATCTCAAATGCATCCAGAAAATATCTTCCAATTACATCATATCACTATTGATATGTATTGCATTCTCTAACAAATTTAAAACACACCTTTATCAGTGATTTAGGTAAAGTTATATGAGTATCTGGCCTCTGTCTTGTCCTTTTCATTCCTCTTATGATAAAAACCTATAATGGGAAGTTTTTGAGGGTTTTCCAAGGTGAGTTGTTTTTATAATTGTAGATATTGTGGCTGTACTAAGCAGGTTCACTTTAAGCCCCATATCATTATGACACTGGCTGCTATGGAGGCTAACTGGTTTAATAGATTATTAAATAGGTATTATTTACATGACAATATTTAAATTTTCCTGCCATGTAAAATTTTTTTTTTTGCTTGTTTTAATGGCAGTGGTAAGCAAAAAAAAACACCCACCAAACTAAACAACAAAAACAAACCCAAAGTTGTTTTATTTTTTTAAATGTTGATTATCTTACTATGGGTTAATCCTGAAATGAAATATTGCGTTCAGGTTTTGGCTTTGTGAGATATTTAGAAAGAATAAAGAACATTAAAGAAATGAAGCAATAATGAGATTTTACTGACAATATAGATGAGGAAACATTAACAGAAATGAAGAAGTTCTTTCCAAATGACTGAAATGCAACACATATTCAAAGATGAATATCATAGGAAGAATAGTTTATTGCTAATGATTGGAAAAAAAATTGAAATCTTCATGTTGTAACTCTAAATTTGCATTTCATGCTATCACTATTATTCGTTATTGTTATTATAAAAATAAACTTTTATTAGATTAAACTACTGAAAAAAGTTCTGGGATCATAATCATCAAAGTCATTCAGTATTTAGTCATAAATCATTTTCTTCTGGATGCATGGGAAATGGATTTAGGATTTACCAATCCACTCTCTCTGGCTGCAACTGCTGGTTTTTCAGTCTCGTTTTCTCAGAGGTGCTACCATCGTCCCTGATGGGCTTGGCCTTGGCCAGCAGTGAGTTAATCTTGGAGCAGGCTGGCATTGGCTCTGTTGGACACAGGGGAAGCTTCTAGCAGCTTCCCTCAGAAGCCACCCCTGTAGCCCCCCTACTACCAAAACCTTGCCATGCAAACCCAATACAAGAGCTCACATAATTCTTGGAAATTTTGACCTATTTCAGTGGATTAAAACAAAAAATAAAAAAAAATCAAATGGAACATTTCTTAAGGGTGAAAAACTTGCATCTGTTTAAAGGAAACATAAATTTTTAAGAAAAACAGATTAACAAAGTTATGAAAATTAATGAGACAAATCAATGGATTTGAGCAAATTCAAATAAAAAGTAAAATCAAGAAGTTCAAGTGCTGTAACACATTTTCAAAACTGCTTCTTTACATGGCATTTATGTTTATTTTAAAAGTATTGTTTTAGAAATAATAAAATAATTCCATGACACTTTCTTTAAAGAGAAGGGTGTTGGGTTAAGTGTATCTGCATGCTATAGCAAACTGTCAGAGTCATTGAAGTCAACAGATTTAAGACAGTGTGTAGTAGTACATGCAGAACTGTCCCTACCAGCTTTCATGTCCTACACTACATACTAAATATTCTGGGTGTTTAAAAGTACAGCTAATAGTATGTTATTACTGTTACTAAGCAGCTACTTAGGGTGCCTGAAACAAGAACTATAGCACTGTCAAGGAATTTAGGTTGGAAGGGACCCCCGGAGCTTATCTAGTCCATCTGCTCAGGGCAGATACAATTAGATCTGTTTGTTCATTGCTCAGGGTCTTGTCTGATATCTGAGTTCTGATACCTGGACGCATGGACCTCTCACAACTTCTCCGAGCCCTCTTCAGTGCTTGTCTGCCTTTGTGATTAAGAATAGTAGTGGTAGTAGTCATAATAATCCTTATGTCTACTCAGACTTTCCTGTGTTCTAACTTGTGCCTTTTGCCCTGTCACTATGCACCTCTGAGGAGAATCTGGCTCCACCTTTTCTATACCCTCCCATTACGTAGATAGCATTCAGATCTCTGTATAGGTGCCCCGGGTCCCTCTGACAGCAACCCTGCCCCATGTATCAACTGATCACTGCAATTCGGTGTTCACAAAACTTTTGAGAATGCCCTCCATCCCATTATCTAAATCGTTAATACAGACTTTAAACAGTGCTGTCCCAATACCATTCCCTGGAGGATGCTATTTCCAGCTTTCCTCCAGCTTTTCCAGCTGGGCTTTGTACTGCTGATGACACCTCTTTGAGCCAGGAGGTTCAGCCAGTTACCTACCTACTTTATAGACCAGAGTGCTGGCCAGCGTGACTTGATAAATACCGATGGAGGAATGCTGTGGTACCAAACAGTTTTTTAGAAAGCAGTAATTAGCTTTCATTAGAGAATGTTCTTTCTGTAGATGCTTGACTCCTGATGCAGAGGCACGTCCAGACATAGTGGAGGTCAGCTCACTGCTGTCTGATGTGATGATGAAATACATGGACGTTTTATCCACCTCTCTTCTCATGTCGGAGAAGAAACTGGAACGGGAGAGGAGACGAACCCAGAAGTACTTCATGGAGGCTAACCGAAATGCAGTAGTAACCTGCCACCAGCAGCTTTCCATTTTATCACAAGTAAGTACATGTATTACACTTTATTTTTCCTTATCATTATTTGCCATATCTGAGAAAATTAGGTACAACAAAGCAGAAAATAAACAAAATGAAAAGACCCACCCTCTTAGAATATTTTTCCAGGCAAGCTCTTTATTTTTAATGAACTATTCACTCATTTTTTGTGGTCATGCTTACGAAGGATAAAGAATAATATCTTAAACACTGATATCATTCTGTGTTGGAAAATGGCATTGTTATGGAGATGCTTGCAGTTTTGATAGAATCTGATAATATTTAATTATTGCTGGACACTTGTGAATAGTTTGTGAATAAGAGAATATACACTTGGCCAGGGTGGAACAAATGGATAATCTTGTTTATGATTCACAATGACACCTAGAAAATGGAATCCACACAAATATATTTTTTAATTACAGACTGCTAAATAAAGAACAATGATGCATATAAGGTATTTGCTGATGCATTCTTATTGTCTGATAGAGTTCTGCAGAAATATTTGTTAAAATTCTATTTGCTTCAGGCTGTGTTTTAAGCACTCTTCATGAAGGACATCCGTATTTTACATAATGAAACAAACTTGTATATGATCTCGGAGAATTTACTTTAAAAAGTACAAGGACAATGCTTATGTGTAGTAAAAGCTCACTGTGAAAGTTATTGTTATGGTAATTATGAAGCAAAAATGTAGTTTACACAGCTACTCTTGTCTGTTCAGCTATTGTATGTCTCTTAGATTCCTTTTATCAGTGGTTTGCACTGAAGAACCTCTGAGTCAGAAAAAGGTTTTCAGGAACATCCAGTCCTGAACTCATGGAATTTTTTTTTTTTTTTAATAAGTTGTCTTCATCTTCCTGGCAAGCATAAGACTTGTAGAAAAACCTCAATAAACAACTTTTATTTGAAATGTAAGATGTACTGAGATAAAAGAAATATACTGAGTAGGATTTATAACTTAAAAGAGTATGAGCAATTAATTTCCATGTTTTTTGAGTTTTCTTATCCTACACATTTGGAAGCTTGTTTTATGCCATTATTTTTGCATATCTTGATGTAGTCACTCTCTTGAATAACTGTGATGAAATTTGCAAAAAAAGTACTCTGGAGGGAAAGCTACTTGATTTGGAATTTTAGTGCAATTATCCTGTCTTTGAGAGAAGGCTGCCCTATCAAGACACTTGGAAGATCTGAGAAAACTAATATCTTTCTATAGAAGTTAGAGTACTTCTAATTTGTATAAATACTTGAAAAATACACCTGTCTATAAGATGAGAAGGAAAAATGTTTCAGTGTTTTGGGGGATAATGGCTAGTCTCATCAAGGAAGGAATACTGTAATTCTAGTTCCACGCCAATTAATATTTTATCATGCATACTAAAAGAAAAAGGTGCAACAGAAGGATCTGGTAAAGAACACTACAGAAGTTGAGAGGAATATGGCTTGGTAATGAGAAGTAGGAGACCTAATTGTGTGTCCTTGCAGTAAATAAGGTAGAATAAATCAGGTAGAATAAATTTCAGAGGAGTGCTACAGGGCTTAGAAACAGAAGGAGACATGTTGTTTCCTTGCTTCCTGTATTGTAGGAAAATTTTATGAAGTTTATGAGGATTTCTAATGAACAGAGTAATTATTCTTGAAAAGTTTGACTTTTCAAAAAGAAAAAACAACCCCACAATACTCTAACTATTAGTATTAGGAAGAATTTCAAGTAGCTGTTCCTGAAATAAAAATTCTGTGAGGTATGGGCAACCCAATTCGTCTTAGTCAAGGCCTCAGAGATTCCACAGCCAGGTAGTTTGTAATTTTTCCATGATTTCAGGGTGTTCAGTGTTTCTGCCACGTAGTTCAATGTTTTGTTGAAGCCAGCTGTCTTATACTTTTTCTCTCCACTAAAATGTGCTTATGGCCTCCTTTTTCATCCCAGTTGTGTCATATAAAGTTTCTGAAATAAAGAGCATACTCTCTTGTCCTGGTTTATGGAACAAAGCAGCAGAAATCTTTTGGAACCAGAGTGGAATCTGTTCTATAAGTAGTTTAAGACCAGTATGAAAGCTGATAAGAAGGCAATTGAAAGGCAAGTCAGTAGGTGATGTTGGAGAAGTGTAGTTGTGTTGCCTGGCGACTATAACATAAAATCCATACTTGAAAATAATCCTAGTAAAAAGAATCATTATCAGGTCTTATCAGTTCTTATCTTTCCTTGTTTTCCATAGAAATCATTGTTTATGTAAAAACAGAAGCAGATGTAGGGCTTAAAGATGTTTAATAAGAGTTAGTGTGTTCAGTTCTGAAAGGCTACAGTTGCTGACATAACATGGGCTACAGAGGACCCAAACAAGTACTAGTAACAGTGGTAATTATCTCTTACACAGCACCTTTCATTTCAAGGTGGTGAATATTCTATTTTCATTCTCTGGGTAGGAAAAGGTGAGGAAAAAAGGAGTATGTTTAAGGTCACCAAACAGAGCAGTGACAAAATAGTTTTCTGTGTTCCAAGCCAAATCTGAGTCTCAAAACAGTGGTTGATTTAACTAATAATGAAAGCATCTTTCTACTACATTCCTTTAAAGAGATGAGAGGGTAGCCAAATAATAATTTGATGGCTTTTTATGAGGTATATAGATTTGAAAAATTTAGACATTAAGGAGAAGGATCACAGGTCAGCAGGAGAGCAACACAAAGGAATTCCAGCTACTCCAGCCAGTAAGTCTGCTTCATCGGGGGCACAACTTAAATGCCTCTATGCAAATGTAAGTAACAGGGGGAGTAAGCAGGAGAAGTTAGACATGTGCACACCTGCAGGTCTATGATCATATATGGCATCATGGAGACGTGGTGAGATGGCTCCCATGAATGGAGTGTTAGAATGTTAAATTCCTATTTTTATTAAAAATTGATTATTAAAATTGTACTAAAAAATTGAGTGATAGTGCCTGTCTGTGCACTGCTGCATACAATTCCCATTGCTTTGGAAATGAGTGAGGACTCAGGAATGTCATGAAGGCTTAGCATTCCACAAAATGTTTTCCTCTTCCACCTTTCACTCCATTGATTGTGTTCTGACATTCTGTTTTGGCAGGTACTGATATCAAAGTTTAAATGCTAGAAATTACAGTTGGTGTGATAAGAAGAAAGTAAACTTTTTAGATTTGCACTCTTTTATGTTTAGAGAACAAGATAATCATGCAAAACCAGTTTTTCAGGTATAATTTTTTTAACAGTTGCTGAGTGTAGAAAGTAGTCATCACAGCCAAGTTACTACCTGTGAAAATGTAAAAAACTATTAAGGACAAGACCATAATATGTTTAATTCACCTTCAATTTGTTAGTCCATTACAGTACTTGAATAGAATCACAGAATATAAGGCAGGAAGAGTTGTCAGAGATTATCCTGTCCATCTCCAAGTGTTAGAGCTACCTGTCACTCCTGACAGGTATTTGACCAGTCGGTCATAAATAATTCAAGTGATAGAAAGCCTCTCCCAAGGCAGACTGTGCTAAATTAAGGAACAGTTTGGACCAGCAGAAATGCAAAACCTGTCTTTACAGTCAGCAATCACATGTCTGAATGAGTCTCTTCTTTTCATCTGAAGATAATGTCTGAAAAACCATGAAGGATGCCTGACACACTGTCAGAAGATAATTAGAAATCCTGGGCATACCCATAGCACATACACACTGTGCTGTATACTGTATCTGCAGTTAGCCTCATGCTTTCAGAAAATACTGGTCTTGTTTTGTATGCTTGACAGAATATATGTGTTATGGATGTCTTGTTTCCAGGGGATATTAGATGGATATATGCATGTGCTCATGTGAGATGTGTATATGACACTTGAAATTTTCAGACTCGCTCTTAAATGTCATATAATTGCTCTGAGAACACTACGTCCAGGATGTCCCCAGAACACTGCATTTACTGAGCACATTCAAACCTGTTATATAGTCTATGAACACTTCTCCCTGCAGGATCCCTGCCAGATCAAAACGTTGAGCACTCAATTGCTGTTAGATGTTCTTAAACACTAACCTAAGTTTTATTTGTTGCAGTTTAAGCTGCTTACTTTATGTCCTCCCTACAGTGGAAATATCTAAGTTATTTCTTTTCTCTTATGTGTTATATCTCCCCTCTGTGATTTTTTTTCTTTGGACTGAATAATTGAATTCCATCAGTCTTACTTTGTAAATTGTGTTTTGTAGACCTCTGATATTCACATTTCTCTCCTTTTCTGTCTTTTCACATTTGTAAGTGTAGTCTTCAAAACTGGGCTCAGTTATTCCAACTGAGAACTTTATTGGTACCAAGTGGAAAGATTGCACAGTTCTTGGGGATGATTCTCTTTTTACATCCCAGTATGACATTTACCTTTTCTTAACAGCATGGTGTCACTGAGTCTTGCTCTGTTTCTGATCCACCAAAATTTCCACGCCATTTCCTGTAGAGCTGCTGTCTGACCAGTCCTTCCCCAGTCGGCGCATTTCAGAGCTGTTGCTCCCTCCTCACAGAACTTTGTATTCTCTCAATTTAAACAACTTAGTTCTTGTAGTTTCTTCAGTTTGACAAAACTTTCTTTGAAACCTGTTGTCGCTTGCGTTGGCGCAAGCCTGTGTACGATGTATCTGCTGTAATATACATGGTGTGAATGTATCGCAGCCTGTGCACATTTAATAGGCAGCCTATCCCATTATGCAAGATTATCACTGTAATTCAGTGACAACATTAAATGGTTTGGGAACAAGGTCAGAGGAGAGCCTAAAAAATGGTGCTTACTACCCATTTTCAATTTAACAAACACTCAAAGTAGTTACCAAGTTGAGTATCAATTTTTATGGTCAATTGTACAGCCAACTGATCGTGATTTTTGTCTAGGTCACGCTTCCCTAGATTTCTTGTAAGATGTCATGAGAAACATTGCCAAAAGCCTTACTAAAACCATTATAAATAACATCTACTTGTTCCAAGTGTACAAGAGCTGTTACCCTGTTACAGAGAGAAATATGTTGGCTCAGTATGTGTTTTCTTCTTGACAATTTCATGTTAGCTGTTACTCATTTTATTGCTTGCTTCTAGTTTTTTAAAAATACTTTAATAGTGGAAATAGTTCCTTTTTTTTCCTTGAAATAAAAATTCGATTGACTAGTGTATAAGGCTGTAATTACTTGTCTAATAAAGAAGATTAATTAACCACTGTTTGCAAATCCTGCTGGAGAACTCTATATTTCTTGAAGACAATAAAGTTAGTTCTTCTGGACAACAATATGGCAAAATAGAGCTTAAAAAATTATCGTTAACTTTATTTTAGTTAAACCTAGGGTTTTTTTTTTGTTTTGGTTTTTTTTTTTTTTTGACAGTGTTTAATTGAATTTATAAAAGATTACATTCCTGTTGAAAGTCAAAAAGTCCAGTTTAGGTTTCACTTCTCCAAAAATGAAGTGTATCTGATTTTACAGTGGTAATAGAGAGCAGTAAAGAGAGAAACAGTGCAAGTGTACAGCATGTGGATGAAAGAGCCTTCAGCTTGTAGGCAGAGGTTTTTCTTCATGGCTGGGACACAAATTTCCAGAGGTGCTTTTGCTCAGTTATAAAGATGCATTCTGGAAAAAAAAGTTATTTGGTTTATAATTTGAATATTCTTGCACAGGGACTCTTTTCTCCTTAGATTTCCTTTTGAACTGTGTTTTTTCATACTAGAAGGCAGAGTTTGTTTTGACAAAGGTAGCAAACAACCAGACCAATGGGTAAACTGAGGTACTAGTTTGTTGTAAAAATAAACTGGATCAACTGATGAGACCTCCAGAAGGATTTGTATAATACTAGACTCTAGAATAAAGTGTTGATATGGCACAAGTCAGATGAATATATACCAATATAAATTATGGTTCAATATTTGTGGTATTTTGAATAACACGCTGTTTAACAGATTTCTTCAAAGGATAAGTATCTGTCTTTCTGCCTATCTGCAAGAAGTCTCTCTAAGGATGTGAAAGTGGTTGTTTCAAGGTGTTGGAGAATACTTTCTCCATGCTCTTCTCACAAAATTTTGTTCTTTATATCCTTATATTCTTACATAGGTCCTTATGGTCCCACTCCAATGTTAAGCAGAAGTGGTACAGAACTTCTGTCCCAGCCTTCTCCAGCCAGTGTACTTTTATCCTTCTAAATCAGTCAGGCTCACTAGTCAAAAGAGAAACAACAGTATATGGTCTCACTTTTTGATAATTTTTAGCTATTGTCTAAGTAGGGCAAAATATATTGCAGTAAATTTAGATATTGCTCTCAGATTAGTAATAAAATACAGTATATTCAGATATTATGTAAATAGACTAGATTTTATGTATAGACAGGTTATAGCTTTGCAGTTTATATAACTGTTTTAAGGCTTTAGGATACATTTAATTTCTCTCTGAACAATTTCTGTAGCAGGTATGATGATGATTTTAATTGTGAAGTCTACAGAATTCAGTTTGGACATTTCAAACGGGTTACCTTTCTTGCTATGGCAGTTGGATCTGCTACCAATTGGTAACAGCAGTCTTTTTGGCAACGTTGAAAGAGGTTTTAAGTTTGAAATGTCCATGCGATTTGACCCTTGTCTCCCTTTACTTTGATGCAGAACAGGAGAATTGGTTCTTTTCAGTAACTGTGCACTGAACTGTTCAGGGCAGTGTAAGCGTGCTCAAGGGTCAGGACTAGACTACTCTGTTTAAGTGAGGCTGAGAGCCATCTTTAGTGGTTGCCATGCCATGCTACACTGTAGTCACTGCTATTGTGGCATTTTGGACATAAGTTCAGTCCAGTATAAGTATAAAAGGATCTTTTCTCACCCAAATTTAAAGAGAAAAGCTTGAAAAGCCATCTCTTACAAGTTAAGTCACAGTCTGGGGAGTTGAACTATTTGGGAGTAGGTGGAGAAATAACTTAATTGACCATTATGCAGACAGAGATATAGTCAGTGCTCAGGGGTGTCGTGAGGTTCTGAAGCAGGAAGGGTTTTCAGCATAAACCCATTCTGCTGTGTCCCGACAAGGTCAGAATACTTCATGGGAAAGACTTTGGAAGACTATTGTCTTAGATACAGGGCAAATTGTCTTTGACTCACTTGGTAAGAATTTAAGTGTTTAAGAATGTATTATCTCCTGAAATTACTTTAATACTAAAGATGCTAACTTGTTTAATCTGATCTGTTTATATAATTTATCTCCTGTTGTCATTTCACACTTTACTCTCACAAGATAGAGTGAAAATAAGCATGAATTTATTTATGCACAACAGAATGATATAAGAAGGCTTGGAACAAAATATATAGGGATCATAAAAACAGTCTGTTTTTAAAATACATTACATTAAACCAGAAGCAATAACAGGGGTCAGGGATCTCTATTCTTTCCAGAAACGTCATAAATAACAGCAGAGACAGAATTTTAAACTCATTAAAAGAACCCCTTGCTACATTTGGTCAGTTAATTCTTGGGGGAGTCTCACTGGCATCACATCATATCAATTTCACTTCATGTTTTACTATCATCTTGACTGTTGTGCCTGTCTTGTATTGTTCAGAACTGATCTGCTGTTTATTATCTAAGCTGCAAGAGAGTAAATCTCCCACTGCTTGTATCTGGGAACCTACTATATTTGTCCAGTCTTTTATTTTTTCTGTGATTCAGTATTTCTTTCTAGTCTGGCATTTGTTTATTTTTTTTCACTTCCAATGCTTGTTATGAAAAGACTTTCATCAAGAATAAAGATGCCTTTTATGTAAAGGCTAGAAATAATGTGCTTAGATTAAGAGTTTGAAAGTTTTGCTCTAAATTTAGACTCAGTGGCTGAACCAAGTACCATGTAGTTGTGGACTAACAGGTAAGTGGGAAGAAAAAGTATATTTTTATGTGTATGTTTATAAAAAGAAGTGACACTTTCATTTGCAGGTTTTCTGGATAAGGAAGTGCTGGATAAGGACAATATGTAAGACTTCCCTTTTATTCTTTGTTGTCAGAAAAATTGCAAGAGGTTGAATCTTCATAGCAGCAGCGATGGAGCAGCCAGTTGCAAAAGTCAGTTTTCAGAAAATACCGACCTCCAAGCTGAAAGTTGTCAATCTGTGTGTGGAAAAGATGAGGGAAGAACGCATGAAGAAATCCTGGTAGAGGATCACAGCACTTCAGAGAACTCTGGAAAAGGTAGTCAATAGCAAAAGAAGCATTAGGAGTACTATTATGCTGGTTATAGCTGGGTTAAGTTTCTTTGCTTTAATTTTCATGTGCAGATATGTTCTCTGAATTAGATGATGAGCTGGATGTTTTGGACAACTCGAGCAGCTCCAGTTCAAATCATCTGAAAGAGTCTACTATTGGTAAGACTGCTTAAGAATGAAGTGTACACCACTTGCTAACAGCAAAGTAGTTGTTTATTTCAAAATATTAGGGTGTTTCCTGATTTGTTGCAAGTTCATTATCTGTTGTGGTCCTAAACAAAAGAGAAATAAAATAACTGCCTCTGTGGCATCTGTTTCCAGTATGTAGTACATTTTTGCATCACATTTTCTTTGTGTAGCATGTCCCTATATTTTGAAGTAATGACTATGAAAACTAGAGTTTTCAATACTGTGCTATACAACGTTATGCAAATGAATAAATGGAGTGCCCTGTTAGGAGATGTAAAAAAGAAAGTTGAAAGAGGCAAGCTTTAGCTGTCCAGATGAATTGACTAAATGTAATTGAAGGAATGCTTAATGATTAGATTTGAATTAGGAAGGGATTATGTGACAAAACACAGCATTAGTTCTGCCTGCAGTTATTTGTGGTAATCAGATAGGAAAGTAACAGCTGTGTTAGGTGTTATCTCAAGTAACAAAATTTTGGATTCTATTACAAATATGAAAATTAAAAGAAAAATGAAGATGCAAACATCTGCAATCACTGTGCTAAGTTCTAAGCTACCATGGTCTACCTCTTAAATGGGATGGGATTCTGATTAGAGGAAAATCAAAGAGCATCTTATACGAGAATAAAAAGATTGATATTATTGCTGAGAAAAGTTTGAGATTTCCATTCATCCCAGAGGTTCTGACAGAAAATCTGTGGATCATTTAAACTGTCCTTTTAAAAGGTGAAGGGAATGTAGTTGTCTGAAGATTAACAAACTTTATTGTTCCAGGGTCCACATTTCAAAAAATGTAAATATCATTACTTTTTCTGTTTGTAGTGCTATTTGCTATTTGGCTTTGCTTCAGGTTTTGACCCAGGTACTGAAGAAATATGACTGCTTTGAATTGAAATGTCTAGCCATTAATGCAGGGTAAATAAATGATTTGATAATTCTACTTAAAATCTGTTAATATGTTGTGCTAATTGTAACTGGATAGCCTGCCACTCTAAAGGCTGGACGACCTGTTGCTAGCCAGCCCTGAGTTTATTATCAAGTTTTTTTAAAGAGACAAAAAAACAGAGGAAAAAAAGAAAGAAGGCATTTTCTTTGTTACTTTCTTGTGCTAAGAGAGTAACAGGAAAAGATTACAGAGTATAGAAAAACCTAGTCTGACTGTGGGAGGGGGTTGCATAGAAAGAATGTATTGAGGAAAAGCAGCCTGCAAAGGCAATGTTCTGTTTTGGTGTTTATCATGAAGAATAGCACAGTGTGCATGGGCTACTTCAGCATGGTACAAAGACATTTGAAATCTTTTTCTAATATTTAGTTGTTTTATGCTGGATTTCCATTGATGAGATATTTTAACTGGAAAGATCCAGTCAGTTCCTATTAATCGCAGTAACTTGAATCAGCATTTCTAGAAGTCCTTGTCTGTTTTCCTCTCAGCAAAGAGTTTAATTGGTATATAGGTACTTCAGGATTACTTTTTCAGAAAAACAATTCTGCAGCTATATGTTCTTAGATCACCTGTAATTTCTGCTTAATGTTGAAATTAATGTTGTAGATCAGTTGTAATTACTGCTTGTAATTTTTTCTTCTTTTTGGGGACAAAGAAAAGATAGCTTTTAAAAAAGTATATGAATTCCATCTCTTTGGCTATTGCTTTGGTTATGGTCCATTTTTTGCTAGTAAATGCCTAACAGTGTATGAATTATCAGCCATGGTTGTGTCAAGCATGGCAGCATTAGAGGGGAAAATGTGACTGATTTCCATCTAGCTAACTTGGAAACGGCTAACATGAAAATGGGAGTCTCAATTACAGGTGTATTGATCGGGGTCTTGAAAGGGTTTGTCTAATTATGCTGCCATCACATCACTTTCACAGAAAATGTGATTTGCAGATGTCAACAAATACTGCTCTATTTTAGAACTGAAGTGGTATTTTGTAAAAAAGATGTGATATATTGAGTTGATCAGTGGGACAGAAGCTGGTATGTGTGTGAGTGACAGTGTAATAGTGGTTGCCTTTTTTATAGTCCACTAATTGTCATAATATTTAAAAAAAAATTACATACCCTGTGCTTTTCAATTATGCTTTAAAAAAATGTTTATTGCTCTTAGTCTAGACAACGTAGCTTTACAAGACCAGGTCCTTTAACAATTCCTAAGACTGCCAAATGCAGGGTATGAAGATTCTGGAATAGTTGCTGATGCTAATTGAAATGATTAATCCTACAGGCACAAGATTCTGCACATTTCAGAAGCACAGAAGTAGTAGTGGGAGATGCGATTTTTTTCTCTGAAGTCCTTGTAATTTGAAATGATAAAGATTGACAGAGGATAAGGACATACTGAGTCAAAAAGCAGCAAAGAGTGATGGGATAATTGCAGCTTATTAGTTGCTTTATTTTTTTTTATTTTAAAATTAAGACAGTACCAAACTTTACCTTAGCTCATCATATTTAAGGGATTTTGACCTGCTTTGATTTACAATGTAATTGTACCTGCGTTTCTACTGGTAAGCCAAATAGAAGGAAAATATGTGGTATGCCTTAGAACACTGTAGTCCAGTAGAACTAGTATGTCAGTTGGGCGAGAGTTTAAAAGTTTACTTTTCGTGAGGGAATACTTTTTAGAAGATTTTTTTTTGTTTCCATGAATTGTGTTAATTTACACTACAATCAGGACAATATCCTAAATATATTGAAAGACTAGTTCTCTGTAAAATACTCTATTAGAAAACTCTAGTCCCTAGGATTTGATGTACTTGCCCTCTGACCTTCCTCACAATAAAAGGTAAGCATACAATAGGACCCTTTCAGAACTGCTCAGCTCTCAGCTTTTCATGAGGCTGTGAAGTGTCAGTGCAGTCCTGTTGTGCTGTATCTTGCTTAGGAGTTTTCCTGTTACCTCATAATTTAATGTATGTTTCCCGTATTTGGAGAATCTCTCAATTTATCTAACTTGTGATGTATAAGCAAAGACACTGAGATTCACTAGCAAAAATTTCTGCAGTGCAATAGTATTCAGAATTACCATGTAATGAAGAGACCAGAGATCTGCCAGAAGAATATTATAATGATGTAGCTCCAGAAAGGTCTCCTATATTTTTCATTGTGCTTTTAGAAAAGCGACTTTTTTACACAGTGCCAGGACTTGAGTCTTCTGCTGGTAATGCTCAAAGCAGTCAAAAGTCTGCTAATTAGCAAAACACTTAATTCTTTGCTCTGCAAAACAGCTTAATTAACATGGCTGGGACTGTTCATTCCAGTGTACAGTGATTTAAAGGGAAGCTTACTAAGAGAATTTTGTTAAACAAAGGTAATTTGACCTTTCTTCTAGAAAAATCATTAAGCCATCATTCAAAAGAACACTTCCATTTCTTCCATTTCATTCAAGGAGATGAATTGACATTTTCTGCTAAGATGAAACCTTGATTCAGTTTTCCTATCAGTCTGTTCAAATTTGAAAGGGTTTTCAGAGGTGGTGTTTTGTTTTGGTTTTTTTTTTTAATAGAAGTGAAAGTGAAAGCCAAAGCAAAAGTTACTGTCTTTCCAGTTTTTTTTCTGAACTTGTATCATGTTCTAAGCTCTTCTTGAAATTACACGGTTAGTTGCCTGTGAGAGAAAAACACTAAACTGCAGATCAGAATGTATTTGTATGATTTGCACTGATGTCAATGCATCTTATAAAATTAAATCCTTAGAAGTTGCTTTAATTACATCAGCTATTAAAGATCAAAGTAGCAGTCAGAAAAATGCTTGGTGTCTCATTTGATATCTATATCTTCACAGACCTATTCAGAATGGGGAGGCTGATGAGAATCAAAAGCTTTGGCCTTTTGTGTGTCTTTCACATTGCAAGAAGGGTGGGGACAAAACAGAAGAGAGACAGAGGATTTATATTTCATTTTCCTTGAGATCATCTTGAACTGAGAAATTCCTTCTTGCAAGGCATTTGAACAAAACATATGTTGCCTTGTTCTTCCCATCCACGTTATAGGAGTAACCATGGTAAAAGGAAATATGTGCTTCATGACTTATGTTAGATCACTATCCTACACATCTGTGTTGTTTTCTTACTCGCTGTCTGACTTGTATGATCAGCATAGCTCTTACACAAAAGACTGAGAATTATAACTAAAGTCATTAGTGTTCATGGGTGTGTGTGTACACACGTCAATGTGCTTGTTTCAATGATTTTTAGATGTCTGACTCTCCTCATGCTCAGTTATTGAAGCAAGTATTTCACAATGTGTTTTCATAGAGAGACTCCTCTCAGTTGTAGCTGCTCAGTGGGTCTCTAACAATAACAAGCAATAAAAATGGTGCTGAAGGGTGTTGGCTATTGTTTACTGATGTTCTGCATCATGATTTCTTTTTTTTTTTAGCATTAATAAGTATTTTCCTAACTTTAGCATATGAATCAGAATACATTACATCTCTGCCACATAGAGTGGTGAGACTCTTCGGTGTGAAATATCACGCACTTGTAAATACACTCATAAAATGGCAGATTAGCAAGTCAAATGGGGTGAGTCATCAAACTGATCAAGAAAATATGGATGAGCCCTTTACTGATAGATAAACTATTTATTTGAAGCAGCCAAAGGGCATAGTATTTCAGATCTAATTTTGTATACGAATACTTGGAAAAGGGAGCTGTTTTATAATTCTAGCAAACAGCTGGGTTCAAACTCAGATTTCTAGCCAAGTGACTTCTGTTGCAGATCTTCTTGCATACATTCCCATAACATATTATAGTCTTTGTTATAACAGTGTCTGAGGTTGTAACTCAATCCTTATCCCAAGCAACATGATTCGGGTTCAGTCAGAGCTTCTACTTTTGTATTTGTCTTATTGTGTTTGCATCCTAAGCAGGTAAAATATCTATTCCTTAAATAGACACGATCATATTTTTCTTTTATTTCCAAAGGCCTTCCTCACTTTCTAGACAGTGGATACTGGATTTTCCAATCTCTTTTTCTGTCCCAGTGTTAAAGTTAATTGAAGTATCTTTGCTTCTTAAAGGGCCCAGTTTATCTGCTATTATGTAAATCAACTGCTCTTATTAAACCTTCTTTTGGGTTAATTACTACAGAGTTTTAATATCTGTTTTTCTGGAGAAAGCATTAGCAAGGAATAAAATACTGTTTCTTTTTATTTTGTTCTGTGTGTCTTCTTTTTAGGGAGACAGATTTGGCTGAAAGATGTATAATTTCTTTTGGTTTTAAAGTGAATTCTGTGTGACAGATGCCAGCCTCCCTCAGGATTTTTTTTTTTTTTTTAAATTCAGAGGATCTCAGGAAAGTGGGAAAGATAGAGGTACTATCTTTCAGAGCAAAACAGAAAGTGTGTTTGAACACAAAGAAAAGATTTAAGGCTCTCAGAAATGTGTTTGTTCTCTGAAAGTCCTCTACTGTTGCTCTAGAACTAATATAACTGCTGTAACAAGACCAACAATGGGAAACTAGTTAAGTTTGGCATAATTTTTTTTTTTCTTAGCTACTGTTTGAGTGATTAGATGCCTCTGTTCTTGTTTTATGATATGCTTGTGATGCTACTAGTGTGTAAAAACATCTCATGTAGACAAAGATGCAGGGTATTATGTTAAAATGCAATACTTGTATGGGAAAATAGTTGCAGAATTTCCTAATCTTGCTACTCAGACCTTCAGTTAGCTGAAATATATTTTGATTTAAACAAACACTTATTCTTCATTCAGAGAGAGATATCATTTGTAAGAGTGGTCTCATATGTCAAAATTACCATCAAAGGAATGATTTTATAGTTATGTTTGAAAACAAATGTTTAAGGCAAATACTTGCTTGAAGACAATGCTTTCCAAGTGCATAACTAACCGATATATCATCAAACATTATACCTCCTTCACATTTTGTTGGCACTGTGCAATAAATGACATAAATGTTTGGGTTCAGTTTTATTGCTGATTAGATGTTTGACCAATAAGTGGTCATACCTCTGTCTTCAAGTTCTTAAAATCAGTGGGATTATTTAAGAAGTAAGGTGTTACATATGTAATAGTTTAAATAGTTAGCTAATAGAATGGTGGCAATAAAACTCTGGTAGAATGTTTAGACAATCCACCAAAAGTCCTCTGAGAAAGTGGGTAAATGTTCTAGCTTTTTATCCAAATGGGAGGCAAGACTACAGTGGTAGCAGTAACAGAAGTAGTTATTTAATGTAAACCAGATACATCTTCTGTGGGCAGCAAGTCAGCATATGTTATTAGTTTCTGTGGAATTCTGAAAGGCTGAGATTGTAGTTATGATGCAAGCAAATCTTTGATACTTCAGATAGCAACTCCAGAGTCAAATGGGTGTTTGGAGTTTGTTTAACACTGCCTTTTAAAAGTTATTTTGATGCCATGCCTGGGAAATAGAAAATATTAACATGTATATATATATTTCTAAATACAGAGATAATATCTATGCATTTGTTTCAGGTATAATTAAACAAAGTTTTAATGTTTCTGAAAGACATCATCAGATTAGGTAGGTATGATTTATGTTTTTAATATAAATTATATAATTGGTCATTGTTATGATCAATTCCAGTTTGTTGTGTCACAGTGGAACAGTTGGACAATTACCTTCATGAAACATTTCCCTACTTATTGTTACAACTTCATGTTATCTCAGCCTTTGCCACTTAGTCTGCTTGATGATATTGTTTGAGGGTTTTTGCACAGAGAAGCTTTATGTGAGTAATTTGAGCATTTGCATTAAACTGATAAATAGTTTTAAAAGTGGACCTTTAAGTTACATCAGCTTAAACTGACATTAGTTGGTTAGTCAAATTCTGGTTTTGCATTTTTAAAAGGCTGTTTTTCTATAGAAATATGTATTTGTGCATTTGATAGTGTAGAGCAATATCTTGTCCCTCTGGACTCCTCTAGACCTTCTATATAAGTGTAGATACCTATTTTTGGAATTCTGGAGTCCTCCTAATCTCTTTCGAAAAGGAAACAAACCAAGACAGAATACAGCATGGCCATCCCCGTTCTCTTTCTAAAGGTCTTTCCTTTTTCTTCTGCCATTGAGTCAGAAATGCATCAGGCACATTCTTGACCAACCATTATTTTTTCTGATCTTGGCACCACTCTTATAGACTCTGTTCTTTTTTTCTTAATTTCTGCTTTTCTTTCACGTATGAAAACAAGAGCACTCTTGGCTCCATCTGCCTCCTGAACAATTTTTTTTTTTACCTTTAACCTAACTAGGTAAGTATTGATTCCTCTGCCCTGTTTCTCCACAGACCGTGTTTGATCCAGCTTTTAATTAAGGAATATTACCACAACAACTCTTACTGAACTGTTTATTGACCTCTCCCAAGTCATAGTTCCTTTATTTTCTTTATCTGCTATTTATCATTGGCACTATCTTTGTCTTCTTCAAAATAATGTTTTTCTGGTTCTTCTGATTATCCTTTTCTAATTTTCCCCCATCTTTTGAAACTATTCTTAAGGACCATTCAGAAGGATACTAGTTTATCTGTTCATCTAATTTCCTCTGGATGTTACACATGGCTTTATCTGTGATTCTCTTGTCTTTTCTTCTGCATTTTGTCTTTGCATATACAGATGTGTCTACTTATTCATACACCTGCAAAATCATGCTGCAAGTAGTGAGTTTAGATGTATACCTCAGATATGTTTCCTTCTGTCACTCATCTCTCACTAGCTTTCCAGTTTCTGTCCTGCTGCAGTCAGGAACGGCAGCCTACTGATGCTTGAGCATTGAAGCAAGCACATTTGTTTTTGTTGTTTTTTTTTTTTTTTTTTCCTCCATATCTCCCCCTCATAGAAATGTTAGCACAACTATCTCATCTCTTTTTCATAACTACTCCCAGCAACTATAAATTTCCCTACTGCCTAAAAAGTGTGTACGAATTCTTGCAATGCTGGGGCTGTTGATGCTGCCACCCATCAGGACATCATCTTGGTTCTTTCAGTTCCCCATCTCTCTGTATGATTGTTGTTGCTTATGTCAGCTAGTGGAATCTTCAGGCTGGGACAGTGTTTGTGTTGAGTATAGAGCAGAAGCAAGCACTGAAACACCTGGACCTGTATTTCTGACATTCAGCTATTGTTGTCCTGGTGATGAAATGATTATGGTTTTTCACCCCACTTTATACTAGTACTGTATGCATTATTGCTCCTGATTTTATCTACTAGACAATAATTACTTTATTCTTTGTTTTCGATCCATAAAATGGGTTAATTGAAATGTCCTTAAACATGTGCAAATGTAAAATAATGTATAATCTAGTGGATTATTGAATTTTAAATATTAAAATCCTGTCTTCTGGTTTTGTACTTTCCAGTCTAAAACCTGAGCATGGAAAGGGAGTCTAACTTCTATTTAGTAGAAGTCATGCTATCTTTGACACATAGAGCAAGCCAGCACTGTTAAAAAACAGTGAATTCAGACAGATTTATTTCAGAGGAAGCATGAGAAGTAGTCAGGGAATACTGTTATTTTCTCTACAATCATTGATGCCAATCACAATTAAAACTACCTTTTTTTTTTTTTTTAAATAATAGTAGAGATTATATTGAACATCCAGGATCAAGACTGCGACCAGGTACTTTTCTGCTTGCACCAAAGTTTAATTTAAATTAAACCTAACAATTTCCAATTTTTTAAACCTTATTCTCCTGTTGCACATAGAGTATCTCTTTTTTTATTTATTTAACTTTACTGCCTTTTGATCTGCTCCTGAGAGTGTCTCTGCTCATGCTCAGGCCCCACTTTAAGAAAGTAGAGGATTTGTATGTGACACCGTGGCAGTCTCACAGTCTTGTAGTTGTAGTGTGTTGCAATATGAAAAGTCATGGCACCATCTAATAATTATATTTTTAAATGTTAGAAAATCAGATAATTGTTTCATATGCAAATATGTTATCTGAAATATCCTTAAGGATTTTTTTTTAAATATGAATTCCAATAGTAAATCAGTAAGAACTCATTTTAATGGTCATTATCTTGGCTAAACTTCTGCTGGATGCAATGGGAATTCCTGTTATGAAAGGAAAATTTCATGGACCCCTTGTAAATTATCACGTATTTATACATTATCACTGATGAAACGAATTTTCCCCTTAAAATACTTCTCTTCCTTATTGAGAAGCTTTTCATACTGTAAGCTGCTAAACTGTGATTTCAGAATGCATATTGTCTGAATTAAATAATATTTGAAAGAAAATTATTTTGAGCAGTTGAAGTGTCAACCTTTATTTTAAAAAGTACCTTTTGTGTATATTAACTTCTGTTTCACAGCTTTTTGATATAAAAAAGACTTAATTATACAGTAAAAATAAAAATTTGCTGTCCACTTTCAGCAGTTTTCAATGCTGTTTATTGAAGAGTGCCGTTATAATACCAACATGCAGTTTAAACCCACTGTCTAGCCATAACGTATCAGAGCTATAATGATCTGCAGAAAAACACTTTAGCCTTTGTTAATATTTTCAGTCCTGTGAGTAATTTGAGCAAATAAAGTATCTTTTGTCAGTAATGTTGTCCTTTTTTGTAAAACTTTTAAATGTTTTGATCCTCAGCAGCCTATTCACGCACACATACCCTTACCCCCCAGATAATGCTTATTAACTTCTTGTATTTAAAAAAAAAACAACTGTGGAGTGGTCTAGAGTATGTGGACTTTATGTGAACTCCTGAAGTTCCTAGCTGAACACTGGGTCTCTAGCTGTCTTTGAAGCATGTAGATATTACACCAGGTTCTCCTAGACTAGTAAGTCATACTGTTGCTGTCATACTAGAAAAAAGAGAAAGTTCTACACACTGAGTAACAGGGAAATGCATGTTACGTCCTACTTGGTCCTTTCTCATTGCTGATATTATCCTAAGCACATTTTTATTCAGGGGGAAAAAAAAAATCTGAGAAGACACACAAAACAAAGGGCACTAATTAATTTGATTTTGTTTTGTAATACAAACCATTGACAGCGAAGGAGAAGTCAAATAGAACAATGAGCACTGAAGAAGGTAACATGTCAAAGAAGTAAAATTTTTATTGGTGTCCTAACAAAAATCGAAGATTTCTAGGTTGTAATGGCAAGACCACACTATTTATTTTGGGATTGCATATAGCTATGTTGAAACAGTTGCTAGAGAGGTGAAAATGAAGCAAAAAGAGCTAAATCAAAATCATTCTTCTCATGGCATGTGATATTTTAGATTATTGTAGCTGTCATCTTGAGCAGAAAGACCAACCTAAATTCTTAAGTGGCTCAGGGGAAATACAAGACTTTTTTCAGTTATTGATTATTAAGTGGAGACTTAAGAAAAAATGTCAAACTGAATTTCACTTGCCTTTTTCAACCCACCTGCCAGAAGGCATTGCCACAAAAATTCTGACAATAGCAACAGTGTCGTTATCTTCCTGATCCTACTAGAAATGTGTGTCTCTGTGATAGGGAACGACATTTTCTGTATGTCTTTATTTTCTGTGAGAGTGCAGCTCAGATCTGAATGGTCCCTAGACACTTCTCTCTGTGAATGTCTCTCGTTGACTTCCTGTACCCAGCACAGAAATTCAACAGGAAAAAATTTATAATTGTTCAGTAGTGGGCTAATTAATTTTGGTATTTGGATTTCATCTCCCTCTCAGTAGAATTTTCATTCTTGATACCAGATCACTCTGAAAAAACAAACAAACTAACAAAACAAAACCACCCAAAAAAGTTTAGGCGGCTATAAATCTGTACATAAGACTATGATACTTAGGGTGTATCTGTTTGAGGAAATTTTAGAATATGGATCTAGATTAGCCTCTGAAGTGTAGTTTAGAGATAACTATTTATGAGAGATTCAGGACTGCTGGCTGAAGTTCAATACTTGGACCTAAGCTCTTTGCTTAGTTTCCAGGTCTAATACTGAACTTGGAAAGATAATTTTGTTAACTAATGCCCTTTAGTGATAAACTAAGGGTTTTACTGTGGCAGTCCGCTGTTAAGCTTTTATTTAATCTCTGGGTCTGACAGTGTGTATGGCTTAAATACACAAGATTAAAAATCATAAATAACAACTGATTTAACTCATAAACATTCAAGAATCTGATTTAGTTTTGGCTCTATACACTTTCTCAGCAGGCAAAGCATGATAGAGGAAAAAGAGGTAAATAAGAATCAAGCTGTTAGGTTTCATTTAATTGTTATATTTAAAATCTGAATGATATTTTCTAAATCTTCACAGTGTATAGGATACATAATATTTACTTCTAGGTCCTAATTCTATTAAATTACCTAGAGCTTCATCAGCAGTATTTCTCTATTGGTTCTTACGGCTTATTCCATGGAACACAAATTATTATGTCTTTATTTGGTTCAGTAAGTAGAATCCCAGAAATGTTTAGGTTGGAAAAGGCCTTTAAGATCATCAATTCCAACCTTTAACACTGCTAATACCACCACTAAACCATGTCCCTACACATCTCTCAAGTGCCTCCAGGGATGGCCCTGGGCAGTCTGTTCCAAAGCCTGAAAACCCTTTTGGAGAAGAAATCTTTCCTAATATCCAATCTAAACCTCCCCTGGCACAACTTGAAGCCATTTCCTCTTCTCCAGTCACCTGGGAGAAGAGACCAACCCCCAACTCTCTGCAACCTCCTTTCAGGTAGTTGTAGAGAGCCATAAGGTCTCCCTTGAGCCTCCTCTTCTCCAGGCTAACCCCCCCCAGCCCCCTCAGCCATTACTCACAGGACTCAGCCCCTCCCCCAGCTCCGTTGCCCTTCTCTGGACACACTCCAGCACCTCAGTCTCTTTCTTGTAGTGAGGGGCCCAAAGTTGAACTAACAGGTAAGTTAGTTACCTAAAATGTTGACTATATTTTGTTATAATATCCACAAATCAGTACTGAGTTTATTGTGCTTTGTAAATTCTAAGTAATGCTCAGTCATTTAGGTAGTCAAGTGAATTTGGTTTTGCTTTTTATCAAGCTGCCTTTGGATAGTGTTTTTCAAATATCTCAATGAATATGGCAGGAAGAAAATCACATGGATATTTGATACCACTTGCTGGTAAATTAAAGTGGTTGTGCTTCAGAAAAAGAGCACAGCCTTTTAACTACCAAGCTACTTGTACTACAAAAAAGAAAGAAGTACCTAGAGCAGACAATATATTTCAGATTCTGGATGACCAAGATCATATCTGATTTAATGGCTGTTTCTGCTAAGTCCCGAACAGTAGTTCAGTGGGGGAAATAAGCTTTCACTTTCAGCTTTTGTTTTGGTTCTTGATACCAAGAACTAAATATTTTCACATAACTGCTATATTTTTTGATCTGATTTTAACACATAGAAGTGAATGAACAGATTAAAATTGTTGCGTTAAATTCATTTCCATGAAAGAAAAGCATAGCTTCTATTCATGCATGGCTTCCTTTGCAGTGTTTTGTGTATGAAAAGGTTACAATATGTAAATGGATTTGCTTGACAGAGGGTGATAGTCTGGCTTTAGAGGAAGAGGAACATATTTACACCTACTCACTATTTTCTTAAGATGAGAAAAATTCATCTTCCTTGATCCTTGCCACCATAATTAATTCACACTTATCTAAATAAAATCAACAGTAATCTAATATAAATGATATGAGAAAGCCTAAATGTTTGAAGTACTGCAATATTCTAAATTCTAAGGTCATGTTTTTTTCTTTTAAGTCCAAACTGACTCTGTTCTTCAGAGTATGTAGTACAAAATGTGTCAGTGTCAGTGGGTGTGATGGATGCTTTTTAGCAAAGATCACTTTTGGATACCCAATTAAATAGTTAAGCACTAAAATATAAGCCTGCGTGTGCACTCTTTGTGAATTTGTGCGTGCATATCTATTGCGTGTTTTGTTATGCAATAAATAAACGAATAGTTCAAACACCGTGTGTTTAAAAATAAGATGTTTTTGTGGATATCTGTTTTAGAAGAAAATATTAAAACCACCTTAAAGCAACCTTATTTTCTGAAAGTGCAAATACTTTCTTTTTGTGGATCTCCAACATCATGATCTATTCTTAATAATGAGTCAATTAATATTTTATCTTCTGATCTGTCTAGTGTACAAACCTACTTGAAATGTTAATGCTTAGAGAAATGATATGGAAATATATTAAGAGGCAAAACATTTTTCAAAACTGATAAAATATTTAATTTCTAAGTTTGTTTAGTATTTTCTTTTTCTTCAAAGGGGCCAACTTTATATGCTGGGGTGCGGGGTGGGGATAAAATTTTCATTATATATAGTGTACATGTAATGAGCATACCTCATATGCATATGTACATGGGAATCTGTGTTAATATTTTCTGCTTTGCATAACCCTGTTTTGTGGTTTGCTTAACCTCATGCATTTTTCTATCTAACTAGCTTTGCATTTAAAAGTTTTTAAAACCCCCTTGTCCCTTATAGTCACAGCTCAACACCACTACTTTTATGGATATTACAAGCAAAAGCAATATACAGTCTGTAATACAGAGCAGTTGTCTGTACTCTTCACTTCTCTGGGAGAGGAATTTTTACAGCATTATTTGCTTAGCATTGATCTTCTTCTGTTCTAAACAAGAAAAATGCCATTTACATGATTTATGATGATGTCATTTTGGTTATAGAGAATGCTGGTAATAGGCCCTTTCCACAGTTTCCATCAGTACGTCCTTTAGATAGGATCATCTCTGGTGGGGAGGAATTTATGATAAAGAATGGAAACCACTGATTTTCTGATGCAAAGTAAAGAAGATCCAAGAGATTAATAGCTTCTTGCACATTTTCTTGAGTTTTCTCTCAAAATGTGCTCTTGTGAGATGTTGGAAACAAAAAGTAGCTGTGATAAAGCCACAATAAGACAATGTGAAAATATATCTTAATAAAATTTTTCTCCAAATGGTCCACATCAGACATTTTACTGTAATCTTTAGGGTAAAATGAAAATGAATTTTATAACATCAAAATGTATAAAAAATAAATGTCGTGTATTGGTCTATGTAAAAAAAAAATAGTTAAACTAAGAAAATCCTGTTTATCATGTCTTTACATTTCCTATTGAACAAATGTGGGAAAACGATCCTGATTAATGAAGTACATTAATAATTCTTTTCTCTTAGTGTTACTTGGAAGTGAATCAGAGAAAGGGATTTTCTTTAGAAACCTGTTATGAATTACATTGTCGAATCTTTTAAGCTTTTACATTATCTTTTTTGTTTTGTTTTGTTTCCGACATTATTGGAAAAACAAGTTATATATTAAAACTTAATATTCACATCTTCAACTTTTAAACTGTGTATGCTATTAATATATTAAGGCAACAAAATGAGCTCTCCTCCTGATTTTACTGTTGTCATCTACAGCAAAAACGGAAGGTGCGTCAGATCACTGACCCTGTTCAGCAGATTCTTATTCAGCTGCACAAAATTATCTTCATCACTCAAGTATGCATTACTGTTGCTTCTGACATTCTATACTTCTTAGTTATTTGCTGTTGTCAAAATGATGGTACTGCAAAGTGCTGCTAATTTAGTCACAGTTCTTTAAAAACAACAGAACTTGACATTTTTGCAGATGGCAGGATGATTTAAAAATACATCATTTAAATAAAGACTAACCTTGAATATTAGTATGTGGAGGATGGCAATAATTGAGTCATGAAAAAAAAAATTGGTTCACCTCAGGAGAATGGATTGTACAGTAAATTATTTTTACAGCATTCTGTCATGCCAGCAATATGAATATTTAAGTGACTTAATATCATATACTGACATGGAAAGTACATTAAATGCTTTCCTATATAGCAATGATTTCTAAATAACTTCTAAGTAATAACTTTTATTGTCAATAAATAGTAATAATTTTTTTTTTGGTTTCTAGTGCAATAGTTCAAATCAAAAATGGAACTGATATAAATCTTCATTGAACTCTGAACTAAAAATGTGCTGAAAACTTTTTTTTCTCCAGAAAAATGGCTGCCATTCAATTATTTGCAAAATTTCCTATTACTAAATAAACATATTTTTATTTTCCAAAATGAAGTGTTTGTATTTGGAAAGTGATGTTTATCACCTCAGGGGATTTCAGATTACTGAATGTCTTTTTGTTTAGAACAGAATAGCATAACTGAACTTGGGTGTAAATTTTATGTGTTTTTTAATTTTTTTTTTTTAAACTGTCAAGCTTAGCGAAACAGGTAATATAG
>NW_010271341.1:56476-74905 GCF_000690775.1 Eurypyga helias
CGGAATTAATTAAATTTATTGCAAGAATGTTCTCCTTCACTTGCTAGCAGAAATGAGGCAGTTCAGTCTTTACATACATTAGGAGTATGTCCAAGATGCTCATTAGTGAGCCTACCCTTTCTGTTGAAGGTTTTCTCAAGTGGCCTAGTAATTAATGCAAGTTATCATAACATGGATCCCGATAACTGAGAACTAACAGCAACTCAAACTCGCTTAGAGCCGACCACTGAAGCGGTAGTAACAACTGCAGCTTTCGGTGTCAGTCAGTTTTGGAATGGCAGAGAATCCAGCATCCATGCCTGCACTGGTTCACAGTGTACTATGTGTTTCTCTTGTACTTGTTTATGTTCATACCAATCTAAGGTAGACTATTTTTTATAATACATAGCTGTTTTCTAAAACTCTGTTACATATTTTAACTGAGAATTCTAATCTGAACTTTACAAGAGAGAGTCCTTGCCTGTTGGTTCTTGGCTGCCAGCAGCCTTCCCAATCCAGTTTCCATGGGAACAAGAGTCACAGTGATCTCTGGAAAACAATGCAATAGAAAGCTTTTAAAAAAGCATTATGTAAATCCTTGGCGTTTCTTTTTTTTTTTTTTAACTGATCTGACATCTGATTTCATTAAAGCAAAAGCTAAAATTGAACATTAGTGCCTGCGGCAACACTGAGTTTCTCATGCAGTGGACTTGTCCTTTATCACCTTTGGTTCAGAATATTCCAGGATACCCATGGTACATTATCTGCACGCAGTTCATGGCAGTGGCATGTACGCTAATAGAGTATCTTGGAGGCCTTTCCTAATGTATTTTTTTTCACTCAGAAGCTAAGCAAAATTCAACATCTGACTTAAAGCATGTGTGTAAGGACTTATCTGCATGAAAAGAGAGTAGTATCTGTCTGTAACAAAGAACTATATGCAGTCAGCTGTCTGAAGAAGTCTTCTATGCTCAGGTTGTAACCTTATCCTTGGCTTGCTGGAGCAAATCAGAACTCCTGTGAGGCCAATATAGCTGATCCAGATTTATAGCTGTTCAAGAGCAGTAATTTATTCCAATGGGAAAAAAAATATGATGATGTGTACTGTGACGGTGTTTGAATGTGAATCATTAGTGGTCAAACCTTCCTTGAGTAGTCAAAAAGCTTCCTGAACTCAGTGGAGTGGCACTTTGTGAATTTACATCAGTGATGTGATTATAAATTCCATACTAAATGGTAGAAAATCATAGGTTTAGAAACATTCTCTGCAGACATAAGCAACTGTACAGAAAAACAACAGCATATGCTTCCAAACGGGTAGTACTTGCACTTATTAACATAGCGTTGTTACCAGAGTGGATGGGTCTCATTGCAGTGACCAACAGCTGAAGCTTTACTTTTACTCTTGTAAGATAAAAAGGATTTTAAGATCTTGAAGATCAAGTGAAGAGACCTCTTTTGAACTGTCTGTTGAAGACTTTGAACTACAATAAAATATGATCTGTGCTTTACCTTTGCCAATACAGGTGAAAGATACGTACTTTTTCAACAAAAAAATACAGGAGAAAAAGTATATGTAATCAGTTTTGCTTTATAGACAAGTGAAATATAAATTACCTCCCACAGAGACATTCTGAATTGTATGAAGATGTACATAAGGACCTTAAATATCCTGTTGAAGCAGTGAAAAAGTTTCACATTAATTTCTACATACACTGAATGAAGGCCTAAACTTTTTGAAGTTCCATTAATTTCAGAGGGATTATAGCCAACATGAAATCTAGTCCAATATGCCATAAGCTTCATATGTAGAGAAATATCTGAAATACTGGCAGTTTGATTAGGGAGGCAAATCTAGTATTACCTGTATTAGGCTTATTATAATGATCTTTGCCTTCAAGTCTAGAGGGAGTGTTTTATATGATATGCCAAGCCTAACAAAATGGGCAAACTAAGGAGCATTTTTGTAATATGCCATTAAATCAAGTCTTGTGCTGTTGTTTATCACCATCAATGTTTCTTTTCACAGTGTAGCTACTTTTTTTGTTAATGTTAGTGCTGATTAGGTCATCTTTATTGGAGGTGTAACTGAGCAGTGAAAACATCTGTTTGTTTTGTATAGCTTCCTCCAGCTTTGCAATGCAACTTGAAAAGGAGAATCATTGAGAGATTCAAGAAGTCCCTCTTCAGTCAGCAGAGCAATCCTTGTAACCTGAAATCAGAAATGAAAAAGGTGTAGTACACCAGTTACTACCAATGGTCTACTTTGTCTCTTCTATTTGAATTAAGCTATTGATATGAATATCATAAAAATGTAGGATTCCATTTTTAAAATGAAATATTTAGAATGTTCTCTAGTTGTCCCTTATTTGGAAAACATGGAGCTTCTTAAGTAAGCAGTTTCTACAGGTTGGTTTCAAGTCTGTGTGTGATCATTAAACCGATTGTTGTAAATGAAAGAACCTGCTAGCGGCTAATGCGCAAAACCAGATTTCATCTCATCAGAGCTCAGTAAGAGAAGAGGAAGGAAAATGTAGCTGTTTGTGGCAAAGGCTGCCAAAGGTTATGTAAACTCTTAAGTAATGTAATGTAATCACATTAATGTAATTTACTCTTAGTTTCCCAGTACTATTCATGTTTTGGAATGTATTCCTACTAAAACTATGAATTTTAAGAAAACACTATCCCAGAGTGTCTTTAACATAGCATGCCTCGTTCCATTGTTGCACAGTGTGTCAGAAACAGTCTAGTGTCATTTAAAAATAACACCGATTTGCAAGAATGGCAGGAGTAAAGAACCATGCCTGCACATTTTCTAATGACACGCCGGCTGCTCTCCAGCAGAGAAAGAGCTAACGGCTAATATCAGAATTTCTAAATGTTCCTTCAAAATCTCCTGAGGAGACTGTAGTCAGCAGAGGATCTGAAAATTACATCCTCGGCATCTGTGTACTGTGAGAGACTGTGAAGCTAAGACATTTCTTTTTTGAATTGATGGCAAAGCAGTTGTTAGGTATGTTTATCTAAAATTTGATGACACAGATAATTATTACTCACATGATTGCCCTGTGTAATCTAATTGATTGTAATCTACTTTCCCTGAACTGTGGAATCTTCTAAGTCATTGTTCACTATGGAATGGACTGGCCCCAAACGCTACATCCTTCCTCTACTTTTTTAGTAATTCACCTGAGATGCTTAAGCTCCATGGAAGGTGGATACTTAGTGTTTACATTGGTACTGCATTTGAAAGGTAGTTAAAGATACCTCTCTGATCCATGGTTTCATGCCAATTTGCTGTCCTGTAAATCAAGCTGGGATTCACAGTTCCAGTATTTCAACCATAACATTAAATCTGAGGAAATATTTGCTAATTGTGTATTGAGTTGATGCTTCCAGGAAATGATTCCCAAAAATCTGGAAAGAAAACCAAAATGCTTATTATAAAATTACCTTAATTTTCAAATGCCCAGAAATAAAGGAATCTATTTATTTAGGAAGTTCTAAATGTTATCAACTGTAAAATTGTGTTGGCTTCAGAACTATTGGATACGAAAGTGAAGAAAAGGGAAGAAATACACTATTTAAAAAGTAAATGGGACTAATTAGAAAATGTTTGAAATGCTGAATGCAATTCTGGACATCTCTACCTTGAAGGAAATAGTTACAGAAACTATTAATAGAAAGTAACAACAAACAACACAGAAGGATGGGGAACTGATAAACAGTAGGGAATAAATGGTACACATTTTACCAAAATCACCACCATAAATACATTGAGTAACATGGATATCATTTGGAGATAATAGGAAGAACCTAAATAGAGAAAAACATAAGGTCGAACTCTTCCAGAAAATGTTGTTATGTGGTTGTGCAATTTCTGCAAGTAAAATTTTAAGATCATGGGGTTTTGTCTATGCTGAATTAGCCTAATTAGAATAGTGGACAAAGAGATCCCTCCTCTGATCAGTGATGGGGTAAAGGTCTTCCAACAACAGATATTCTGTTTTGGTAACTGTAAAAGTGTTAACATGCTACAGAAATGCATAACTGGAATTTCTTTTCTGCCCACAAAGATGTTTTCATGTCAGAGCTGTTACCAATAGATATTTTCAAAACTAGATGTTTTTTGAAGTTTAACGTCAGTATCCCTGTTCACTTAATCAAGTAGCTAATCTGACTTTCAGGTTTCAGAAGTGCTGGGATCCCTCGAATGGGAATTGTACCACTTGAATATGGACTAAGAACTTCACTTGAAACCCCAGTATTGAGAACCTGAGTCATTGGCTGGTCATTCCTATGTTCGAGGGAATACACTTCCCTGTTTATCTTC
Source organism: Eurypyga helias (assembly GCF_000690775.1). Classification (NCBI taxonomy): domain Eukaryota; kingdom Metazoa; phylum Chordata; class Aves; order Eurypygiformes; family Eurypygidae; genus Eurypyga; species Eurypyga helias. The sequence goes on from NW_010271341.1 coordinate 60,789, forward strand.
ACACAAACGTGTAGTTTGTGTCATTTTATTCAGATAGTCTAAAGAACTCAGTGTTTTATACTAGGTGCAGATTGGCAACTTGCAATGTTCAGTCAGTGTTTCTGGAGAGAAGGTAGGACATTCACAATTGTGTTCACTTTTTCATTAATCTAAAATATTGAAATCTCTCTTGACTTCTGATTGCACTGGGAAACATAGGAAAGGGAAAACTGCCTCATAGGAATCTGAAGTTTTGGAAGGTTGGAGATTTCAGTTGTCCTTTGCTTTTTTCTTTTCGTTCTTTTTTTTTTTTCTTCTTCTCCAGCTGCTGCAAGGTTCTCCTGAATTGATTGAGCTCAACTTCTTCACAGCAGACTGGCATGTGGTACTTCTCTCTTCAGGTGGAAATATGTTGTTTCCAGATGATAGAAAAGGTAAAGAAAGAAAACAATGGCAGATTAAAAAAAAAAAAAAGTTACTCATATTTTTGGTAGCTTGTTTTGTAGTGATGAAGCAGGATTCTCTTTTTCCTCTTTTATTATTATTTTTTTTTTTTTGTCTAGCACTTATGCTGGTCAGCTGCAAATTATTATCAACTGTGAAATTATAGAATTACGTAAGCATAAATAAAAGTCAGTGGAGCCTTGCATCATTTAGCAGATCTGTCCATCACTTATTCACCACGATAACAGATCTGTTTTGTTACTCACTTGACACAGATATCTAAATACCAAGAGTGCATCAGAAGGCATGGGAAGTTGGGAAATCATTTAAGTCATAGAAATCAGCGAGGGTAGTGTGTTAGGTGTCTGAGTAATGCCCTGTAACAGCTGAGTCTGACAGCTACAAACAAAACCTCTGTAGTGGCATTTATATTTCTAGTAAAGTGTATGGTATCAAAGCAGGAGAAATTGCTGCTTTAAGATCTGTATTTAAAGACAATAAAGTTATGTTGACTATACTGATTTTCATTATCAGGTTGTTTTGTTTGTTTGCTTTTTGTTTTGTATAATTTCTGTAAGATATGCAGTGATATCCACTGATAGAATATTCTACTAATTTAAGAAAGTATACTTTGGAATTATAACGGATTAACAAAGATGCAAATAACACATGGCTCATCCATGAAAATCAATAGAAGGGTTTGTAACTGAAAAAGTCCTACTTAGAATTTACCTGTCTTTGCATGTGATTATTAAACAAACTCTAGCTGAACTCTGTATTGTTGTTCTGTCATGTTTGAAATAGTTATATTGGGATAATTAAATTACCTAGCTAGACTGAGCCCTACAAATGAGGAAGGAAATTCTACACACTATACCACATCTATATAATGTAAGGGGTGTGTGTATATATATATGTATATATATACTTTAAAAAATGAATAGTGTCATATATACTTTGGACTAGTGATATTCAGTGTGAGAAATCATTAACTCCCTCTTTAATCAAACCTACCATCACTGGCACCATCCAGAGTGGGGAATCACAGTTCCTAGTTCAGAGACTTGTTTCATCATATGATTCCTTGTGCAGTGGACATAAGGGAAATGTACAGCCTGTATTTTGGCATTTGTGCCATTTCCATTCTCTAAATACAGGAAAAGCTATGTCACAATCCGTGGACTACAAGACATAATAACACCAAAAACTCTGGTGCCTGAAAGAAGGGTGAGAAACTGGTTTTGCTGGCCTTTGTGTTGAAACTAGCATATCCATTCCACAGCTTATTGCAAAAGTGTCAAGGGTGATATTTGAGTAAGAAATGAGTCCCAAACGATGACTTTAAATATGAACTTAATTTTGTTCCTGGAGACAATAAGGCAATTTGTTCAGATGCCCAGTATTTTTGAATCTCTTAACCTGCAAAGAATACTTTTGTCCTCACAAATTGCTGCTGGCTGTGTGCCCTTTCCACTATAAATTGTAAGTGAGGAAGGAGAAGAAAGTTTCATTGCTGTGTTCCGTTACATTAAGTATTTAAAATATTTTCCATCCATTAGAATGCTTTCATAATGTGATAACACTGTGTGCCTCAAATGTTCATGTCATGCCATAAAATGATGAGGAAGCATAACCCCCAAATTCAGTCGTATAACATTACTTGCCTTTTACTTTAAGGTGGTGTTGGCATTTCTGACATAGCAGAAGGGATGACGTATGAACAGTTGCAGGTAAGCCATAAATATGCCTACATGTATTAATTTATTATTTTTAATAAAGATAATTTATAGAAATTAATTTCTTTTATCTTGTAGACTCTCATTGAAGAGGTTCTAGAAGAATGTGGCTATTACAATTTCTTTTCTAATGGGTGAGTCTGTTCAATTTAAAAAGAAAAATTATGATGTGCTAAAACCAAATGTGTCATCTGCCTGTTTGTGTTGACAATTTCACTTTAAACTTAGTGCAATACATGGTTTATTGTCATGTATGGGCTGAAAGAAATGTGTGTGGGACATAGCTAATCTAAGCAGGTTTTTTTGTCCACATTTGTTTTCTTCACTCAGATGATAGAGGGGTACAAGTCATTAGTCCTCACATTTTTCCAATATAAAACCACAGTTGAATGAAAGTTTAAGTTAAATGGAAGTAGGTTTTGCTATAATACTCTACCATTACAGGGTGTAGAGGATGAAGCTGACATACTGAGTACAGCACAAGAAGCAGAGTAAGTCTTTGCTTAGCATAAAAGTGCAGGGGATGAAAAAACTTAATGGTCTTTGAAACTAAGCAAATTCCTTGTTGTAGAGATGGTATATCTTTCCTGCAGGAAACCTTTGAGGAACACAAAAAAGAAAATACATGAAAAGTATTACAGTCCACAACATAAGCTTAGCATTTCTCATTCTTTTTACGGCTAGCTTGTTATTTATCATCTCAGATATTCTTTAGTGAAAAAAAAAAAAAATCACTACTTCCATTAAGTAAGTCTGTTCCTTGTCTTTCTGGTAATCACCATTTTAAAGCCTGGGAGACTACGGTTAGGTATTCCAAAACATGTAAACAAACATACCACCACGCCACCACCCTCCACCTCCAATTAAGATATTAAAAGGTTTTAATAATGTATAGTTCCTGGTGCCTCAGTGGTATTTTTCATCTATTTATTATCTCTGCAAACTTTTCTGTAGGGATTGACTCTGGCTTGAAAAGTTTCCAATGTTAGTCTGAATATTTTTATAGGCTATTCATTAAATTGGAATTCCAGTTTACAAGTGTCTTGCAGCTGCCAGCTGTAAGTATTGAAAAAATCATGATTCAGCACTCCCAAAATAAAATAATAATTCCATCTTTAGATCTTCAGGGTATACTTGAATTATGTTTACAAATCACTTCTGTAGCCATGAGGTCTAACAAATTTGTTTATAAGTGTTTTCGAGTACTTAAAATTTTTGTTCTAATCACAAGCTCCCAGAATTTGGTGCTGTAGAAAAAATATCACATAACTTAGGAGAAAAAGCAAAAGTAAAAGAAAATATAAAAGGCTACCATTTTTTTAACATCAAGATCTAGCAAGCCTTATTGTAAATGTATAAATGTGTTGTAGTTGTACAGATATTTATCTCACAGACTGGCAAAAGGCATCTTACTGTAACTAACTGTAACAAAGCAGGTGTGTGCTGAATATGGACTTGAGTATTTTAGACAAAATGCTATTAAAAGAGATCCACTAATGGAAATCATAGAATATCTCAGTTAGAGGGACCCATAAGGATCATTGAGTCCAACTCCCAGCTCCTTGCAGGACTACCTATCACTAAACCATGTGACTCAGAGCATTGTACAGGCATTTCTTGAGCCCTGACAGGCTTGATGCCATGACCACCTCCCTGGGGACTCTACTCCAGTGACTGAATATCCTCTCACAGAAGAACTTTTCCCTAATGTCCGATCTCAACTTCCCCTGGTGCAGCTTCATTCCATTGCCCCGTGTCCTATTGCTGTAGATGTAATCTCTGAAAGGTAAAGGGTGCTTGAAGATTGCAGGCAAATATGCTGGTACTTTCAACATGTCACTTAGGAATGCCACAGGAACACACGAGACTAACAGCAGTAAAATAATTAACATTCTGATTTTCCTGATTTATTCAGGACCACTTACTTTTCTGCTGTGCTGACATTCTATAGAGTGTAGTTGTTTGTAGAATCTTAAGTTACTTTTCTACATTTTAAAAATTTTATTTCAGAGGAGACAGAATATTCTTCATAGCCACATGGGTTGACAGTGTGGTGTAAGGTTTTCCTCCCTATTCCGTGTTTATACCCAAGAGGAAACAGGGGAAAAGAGCAAGCAGTACATTTCCACACATACATAATTCTGGAGAAGGCCAGTGAATGCTCATCTTTCTTCACATTGGTGGATATGCAATGTAGTTGATTTTTTTCCCAGAGCACAGATGATCTGGAAGTTGCACTGTGTTTCTCCTGATGGATGCAACTGCTTAGTAGCACTGATACCATGTTATCCACGGTCAGTGCTGATCTGTGCTTTGTTCATAGGACTCGTAGCAAAGACAAGATTGATTTGGAGTGGGTGAAGAGTGGAGTGAAATCTCCTTATAGGTATGAATCTCCTTAGAAGTTTAGAAGTATGCTGTCTAGGTCTGATTCCACACGCCTCCCTCACCCCGCCCCCCTTCCTGCTTAGAATTGTTAATGTGTGCATTTAACAGCTATGGTTGTGGACTTTGACCCACTGGACTGCAGGCACGTCTCTCACTCTAGCATATCCTGGCTTTAGCTGGCAGATACAGAATAGTCGTACTGCAACCCAGTTGTTGATCTGTCACCAGCAACAATATCTGCCCTTGATTTTTCACTGTACTTTGAATCCTGTTATCTGCTGTGATGCATAATTACATTCCCCTGTCACTATTACATTCTTTTTCAGACAAGTTTCTACTCCCAAATAACTATTTTTCCTTATCTTCCAGAAATTTGACAGACTCTGCTTTGGCCTTGGCTGTCAAAAACATGCCTCTATTTCCAGAGGACTTGCCATGTTTTCTAAAGTAGGCTCTGCTCAATGCTCAGAGCTTTTAGAACTTAAGCAATCTTTTTTTTTTCTTCTCACCCTCTCTCCACATAGTCAGTCTGGTTTTGATAGTTGTCCATTACTGAATGATTCATTTGGCTAACAGACATGCATCATTAGGTTTTGCCTCAAACTCTCCAAACAGCTTAAGAGAGCTGGAAGGACAAATTACTCTTCCAGGCTGCACTGCGAGTCACTTATCAGTGTCCACCATTATCTGGTTTTATTCCACCATGCAGAATTTGCTTTGCAGCCCGCAGAGCAACATCCTGTCAGCCATTCGTGCCTCAAACTGTTTTGAGCCTTGCTCTAATTCATCTCTTGTATACACAGTGAAACATTTCAGAAGCAACTGCAAATTTTCCAGCAGAAACTCAGTACATCCTGTAGCCTTCCTGGGATCCCCTTCTTAGGAAAGTGTTCACACAAACATTTTAGAAAAAAATATTAGGTGTGATGAATATCTGTATCTTGTTTGTTTTAGCAACATACAGGGAAATACACTTTTTTAACTTTCTTAGCTTATTTTAAAAGATTTGAGTTTTTTAGTTTGTAAGATGGGGAGTTGTAATGATGCAGCATGTGTGGGTCTTTCACACTGGAAGCAGAATGAGTGTTTCTAGCAGGAAACAAATTGCCTTCCCTTCTGCTCATAATAAGTTTCTAACTCTTCTAATAGGAATGTGAAAATAAACCAGAACTACAAAAGGCTCAAAAATCTTCAGAAGGCACATGGGAACACCACAAACTTGATTTGTGAAGCTGCAAATTTTTAAAGATGTTTCTTCATTTTAGTGCCAAATCTCTTCATGATTTCTGATCAAGTTGACTTGACAATATCAGTTCCATATGTTGTAAGGCTACAAGGTGAACTCTGTTTTAGAACAAAGAATTCCACAGCTGCTGTGCAACAACATGGGACGTATGCTATTGCTGAAAGTACTATTAAATAAATAGTACTTTTAAATAGCAGAATAAACAGCTAGATAGCATATAGCATAATAGTGCAATCTCCTACCTCATCATGAAACAGACTTTATACAGAAAACTTTCTGAAAATACTTTTTCTTTATTTTTTGTTTGATTGGAATTTGCATGTATTGTCTTTCTTTCCCATTGCTGTTGCCCCTTGTTGTGTCCCCAGAATCCCAGAAATATATGATGGGAAACCAAATCTTAAGTGAGGCAGTGACATGAAAATTGTAGTAGGATGAATAATCTGTATCAAGGGTTAAAAATTATTCAGGCAACTTGATTGGGTGATGAGAGAACATGAATTCTTTAGAAACTGAGACAGCTTCAGAAGAAAAATGTCATGCTTTTTTTTCCCCCTCCATTTTCATTATAATAGTAATTACTATCTCAATACCAGTCATTTCATGGGGATTAATGACCAGCTGAGGATAATGACCCTCAGCTTTATCTTGAATAATCAACTTGTGCCCATTTATCACTAATCTCCTAAAATTACTCAGCACTCCAATTGTATTACTTATTTATACAGAAATTTGGTAAACATGCATAAAAAAACCCTGTAATGTTTCAAAATTATTCTATTCACATCCCTTGTGCCACTCTTTTTTTTTTTTTTTTTCTCCTTCTGATTTAATATTATACTGCACAAGAGGCAAGCTCCTTGTTGTTTGTGAGCCTATTTATGAATAGGACAATGAATACTGGTTTCAAACTTTTATCATGCTCTTTTATAATGAAGTAGACACATAATACCCAAATTGATGAAAAAATCTATTTTTAATAAATTGCATAAAAGGACTTAATCCAAGCAGAAAATCAGTTATATGAAAAAAAAGATTTGTTATAAATAAACAAAAATGGCAATGGTCAGAGACAGGAATTGTATTTAGCTGAGTGTTGTACCTCTCTCATGGTTTAAGCTCAGCACCACACAGCCACTCGCTCATTCCCCCACAGTGGGATGGAGGAGAGAACTGGAAAGGTAAAAGTGAGAAAGCTCATGGCTTGAGATGAAGACGTTTTCATAGGTAAAACAAAAGCCATGCATGCAAGCAAAGCAAAATAAAGGATTCATTTGCTCCTTCCTATTGGCAGGCAGGTGTTCAGCCATCCCAAGGAAAGCAGGGCTAAAATTGTTGTCACAATTTTAATAACTTTGTTCGATGTAATATTTTCCATTGTTATTGAAATTTTAGAAATAGAAAAGCAACCATTCATGTAGATAGAAAGAGCTGTTTCATGAAGAAGGAAACTGTCAAGCCTGGCTCTAATGATAGCTATACATTTTTAACTACTCAAAGAATAGCTCAAGCCATTATTCACAGAAGGATTATATAGCTCAGGAATGACAGCAAGTCCTGGATGTTGCCTGTTTGAGGCAGACCCCATTTGTGTTTGGTCTATGGTGTATGGGTACATAATTCAAAAACAGAAAGGGATTAATGGAGCTTTTTCTACCTGCGAATTCTTACTCTGTTACCTATGTATGCTTCAACATTAATGCACCTCTTTGATTGTGTTACATGACCAACAGATTCAAATTTGTATTTAGCTTAGTTAATGTTTTCTAATGCTTAGAACATACTCAGCTACATATTAGATTAAAGTACACAGCTCGAGCACTCCTGGAATCTAAAGTGGATTTTTTGACTTAGTGGTATCTAGGTGATTTAAGACACTCTGCTACATTTTATTCCCTTCTTGCACCACTTCCTGCTAATGTTGCTTGTCATTTTCAGTTAATTGTTCACTTCTTCCCAATGGTTGTCCATGTTGATTTTTACATCTCATACATACAAAAGGAGATTGTTTTGGCCAGCAATGTTTATTAGTCATACCAGCAATCTGTTGATTTGTACTTCTCCCCAAGGAGGTAAAAAAGGTCTGCTGAAGCTCAGCAGTACTTTTTCTTCCTTCTAAACACCCGTGGCTGCAAGAATCTTTGATCTACCCAGCTGCAGTTCTGACAGCTGTCAGCTGAGGGTCTATGTGGCACTGTAAGTATGAAGCCCTATTCTCACAAACCAACATTCAAGATATCCTTTGAGTTAGCTTTCCGTCCACTAAGAGGCAATGCTGGCCTACCTTTCCCAGAGTCACACATTCTGCAGAAATTAGAAAAAGTGGCAACAACATAAAACCCTGGGGTAGTAATTGATCCTAGCCTCAGTTTCATCCAACTCCTACCATAAGGCAGGGACTAATCCTTGTCACATTGATGAACATAGTATTCCAATGACATTGAAATGTGTGGCCAAGAGATGGATTAAAAGACACTTGCTAGATAGAGTTCACCACTGCACATGGTAATAGCCACACTGCACCTTTTCATATTTGCTGGAGACATAATCGTTATAGCTGCACCAATATTGGCTGTACTGGAAGATACATGTGCCAAGACTTGCTGTTAATTGTACAGTGGAACTCTAGAGAAATAATGATTTATAAAGTAGGGAAAATGTATGCCTTAGATCCTAGGGTATTAGCAGCTGCACCTGTCAAACTCAGATGGCCAAGTGTGAAAAACGTACTGCTAAGTGGATTTTTAGTGAATTGCAGGAATGTTTTGGTCACTTCAGGGATGGCCAGTAGTATCATGACATAGATTCACATTTTTTCTGCTATCACAATACCGAAAAACCCCACTTTTCTGGCTTTGCTTGGTAGGTCAGTCTTTTTTATTTTAGTTTTTTTCCTATGAATGAGAATGATAGAAACTGTTTATTTCTCTAGCAGTCAGTACCAAGACTACTACATCTGACCAGTATCAGAGCAGCTAGATGTAAAAGACTTAGATGTAGGACCTGGCTGTAATTCATGAGATTGTCTTGTGCAGAACAGAAAGTGGTCCAAAAGTACCAAAATAATCTGATCATGTGGTAGGACCGTCACTGACGCAGAACCTCTCACCTCACTTAGCTGAAGATTCTTTTCGGCAATGAGATATGTGGAAAGGTGTGTTTCACCTCTTGTTGGAAAAAATAAGGGAGTATCTGGCCTGAATTTTGGCTGACTGGTAGTTACCTAGTCATTGCTAAAGTTCAGTGATGAATAGACAAAATTAAGTGGTCTCCTGACAGTGGAAATGCCTGAAGTCCACACTCTCTCTAGAAGTGCATGTTTATGAAGCTGTCTGTCAGCATTTGGACTGTGGGAATGAGTGCTTTCAACACTAGGCAGATGGCTCTGATCCCTTGCAGAGATCACATGCCCTGAGCTCTCAGACATCCTTCTATGAGCTTCCCATCTTTGAGCAGAAGCATCTGTCGTCACAGGCTTGTTTGGCTGAGATAAGATGGCTTGCTCCTGCAGTTCTGAAGCAGGTCTTTCTCTCAGATGGAGCAAAAGATGTACTTTGAGACTGAATTCTGTGTGTCTGAGATGTCTGCTTGGCAGACTTCTTGTATGGAGCACAGGTAAAGTCTGTCAAATAGCATCATTCAGAAAGCATCTTCCTACTCAGGGTGGTTCAGAAAGCTCACTGTGGTCTGGAATCATTCTTGTGCTAGGAGGCCTGTATTTTATACAGCTTCTCTGAACTAAAATCTTGTGACTTGAAATAAAGAGGACGACTTTTTTTTTTTTTTTTTTTTGAGGCTTTAATGGTTTGGTCCATGTACGGCAGTTTGTCTGAGAAGAATGCATTACTTTTCCATGTCAGAGCAAGATCCTGTTTAAATGAGTCTTGGGAATTCTAAGGCTAAGTGAAAGACAATCTGGAAGTTTTTGAAGAAATGGAAGACAAGACTGGCCTCAGCATTCAGAAATGAGAGCCATACAAAGATAAATTATTTTTAACTGTCTCAAGATAGCCTTCATGACTGCAGCTAGGGGGGGAATTGCACATTGTTGCACAGATAGCTGTTTTGATCTGTCAGTGTAAGATACATCAAAAGCTATTCTACAATGTCACTATAGTACTAACAGGCACAGCATTCCACTAAGTAGTGTAGTTGTCTCCCTTGTCCTTGAAAACTGCCTTTTGGCTAGCAGAACTTATTTTTACTGGTAAGGGAAAGTCAGATCTTTATCTTTCTGACATCATACTCTGTAAAGATAACTCTTAGGTGTCATCAGAGTATCAGCCCTAATTCTGAAAGTTAATTTGAAACATTTTACTTAAGATCCATCATCTGAAAATTATGTAAAAAGAAGAAATAGCTGTTTTTCTTACTGGGATTTTGTATCTGTGAAACACCTTGAACTCCAGAGTTTTCCATGTTTCTATGGGGTCCTGTAGCTCTAGCCATGGAAGGAGCTGAAAGATTTTAGTACACCACTGGATGAAAGCATTGAAAATATGAAGCTTTGCTCTGCATTGTTTTCTCATATTAAAAAAATTATAGTGATGTTTATTAACTTGTGTGTTAGAGCAAGAATTTCAGATTTGGCCAAGACAGTAACTCTTTTGTCGCAGATGTGACTTTTATCCTTCTCTTAGAAAATCTTCCTATTATAAGCAGGTTATAATTTTGAAAAATCACAGTGTGTATATGATTAACAATAGCCTTAATAGAGCACTGAAATATTGTCAGATCAAGTCTAGACATCAGAACAGAAAGTGAGTCTGTCTGGGCAAAGAAATGATTTCTTTGCCTGGGCAAAGGAATAAGTAGCAACTGATGAACTAGAGGCTAGGAAATGAGCAGTGGGATACATACCTCTAAATACAGAGCCAAGAACAGCAAGAGACAGAACTTAGCAATCCTGGAAAGGAGACTAATATGGGGAGAAGGAAGAACCACCTGTAGCTAGGACTGACCAGGTGAAGGGAATGGTTTGCAGTAAGGGCAGATGGTAGAAAGTTAGGCACACGGAACAGGAATCAAGCTCAAAACCTCAGGCAGAAGGGGAGTCTCTGACAGCTGGAGCACTTGAGTGCATGCTATTTGTTTTTTATATTGTCACAGAAGTGTGTATGTCATTATCATCTGGTGCTGGTTGTCACAGAAGGATAGCCACCTGTATCTGCTACAAGCGATTTATTAACTTAAATAGCAGAGTCTTGCAGTGCAGATAATGGTTTCAGTGAACTGAGTGGTGATTTCACATAAAGAAATTCCTGGAGAGGGGTAGTTTACAATGTAAAAATTAGGAAAGAGCATACACAAAGGTTTACATTAAATATTCTTAACTGTATTGCAGAGGTGGTGATTCACGCAGGGCATAGAAAGTACTCAATATGAATCATGATAAATAATTTAGTTGTGTGACTACGGCCAGTATGGCTTCATCCAGGGTAAATCATGCCTGAATAGTCTAGTGGCCTTCTATGATCGAGTGGCTGCATCGGTGGGCAAAGGAAGTCCTGTGGATGCCATGTACCTGGGTGTCTGTGAAGCCTTTGATACAGTGCCAACACATGCTTACCTCTAAATTGGAGAGATATGATGTTGATGGGTGGACTGTTAGATGGATAAGAAGTTGGGTGGGTGGCCACATCCAAAGAGTTATAGTCAATGGCTCAGTGTCCCAGTGGAAACCAGGAAAGTGTCCCTCATGGGCCTGTACTGAGACCATCACTATTTAATGTCTTCATCAACAATGTAAACAGTGGGATTGACTGCACTCAGAAAGTTTGCTGACAACACCAAGTGGAGTGATGCAGCTGATTTGCATGAGGAAAGAGATGCCATCCAGAGGGATCTCGACAGGCTCAAGGAGTGGCCCATGTGAACCTCATGAATTTCAACAAGGCCAGGTGCAAGGTCCTGCACCTGGGTCAAGGCAATCCCCAGTACCAATACAGACTAGGGGATTTATGGATAGAGAGTAGCCCTGTGGAGGACAACTTAGTGATACTGGTGGAGGAAAAATTGGATGTGAGATAGCAATGTTGAATATTCAAGCCAATGCTTGCAACCCAGAAAACCAATTGTATCCCAAGCTGCATAAAAAGAAGTGTGGAAAGTAAGTCAAGGAAGGTGATTCTTCCCCTCTCCTCCATTCTCGTGGAGACCTCACCTGTAGTACTGCATCCAGCTCTGGGATTCCAGAAACTACGAGAAAGGCATGGACCTGTTAGAGTGGATAGCTAGGTTATGCGTATTGTATACAAATAGTCAGGAAAGATTTTGGAAGAGATCTTAGTTTTGGAATGGAGAGTGGTGGAGTTTGGAGACAAAAAGAACCCAAATCAACCCACCTGTTTTACTTTCTCACTGATTATGAGAAGTCTTTACATCATATTTTCATAGAATAATTGTAAGAATGTAATGCAACTCGATTATAAGGCAACTTTCACCTATATAAATCTTTGCTAATTTTCTATATAGCAGGCTACAGAGGAATGAGAAAAGGAGAAAGAAGTGGTGTTAAAGGTTTCTTTCAACTAGTGCTGAAGTCTCTGGAGATGTTACATCAGGAACATGTTAAAGCTGGCCCACATATACATGATGTTGCATTCAAGCCTCATTGATTAGCTGTGGGAGATTTTTGCACCATGCTGCTCTAATTCTATTTGTGTGCAGTGCAGACCAGTCCATAAATTTTGAGTCAGAGAATCATTAGACAAACTAATACCCTGTGTGTAGCATAAATGATTGAATTTCACCCAGAGATTTTTTTCATCAAACTCTATTGTAAACTCTGAACTGAAAGATTTCATTGGATAGACTTCTGAGGTTCCTTGGCTTCGACATCATGCCTTGTACATCAGCTTTCTGCTGATGGCGCAAAGATTTATCCCATATCTGGTGACTGTGAATTGTGGGAAGTTCTTATTTCCACCACATCCTAACTATCGATTTTCACCCCACAGGTATCTCTACTGTCCGAGGGGAACAAAGAATTCTTCAGCCAAATAGAACTTGTAATTCTAAATAAAGGGTTCAGAATTGTTCCGACTCAAGTTGACCTGCCTGTACTTCAGTTGAGGCTCTCATTACCAAAGGGGCAAGCTTTGCTCATTCAATAGCATCCAGATGAAATTCCAATGTGGGATAGCGTCAAGAGATGTCACGTGATATTTCAGATGATACTGTTAACTTCAGCTTTCTTTACAGCATAAGCACATTACAAAGAACATTGGGAAAGATGCTTCCAGGTTTTTATGTGAGGAGGAAAACACAACTCCCAACAGTACATATCTTCTATTTTTATAATTTTTTAAAAAGAATTTCTGCATAGTCATGTTTTCTGGAATGTTAGTTCAAAGCCTGTAATCTCATTTATATCCATATGTGTCTTCTATGGGAAGAAAAAGAGCTTGGTAATATGACCAGACAGAAAATACATGCAGATTCACTGTACCAGAATTAGAAACAGATTAAACACCATCAGTATGATTTTAATATTTAGAAGGAATTTACTGAAATTTTGATGGTGGCAAATTTTAATGCTGGTATGACATGTTAATAGTCATTATTTGCAAGTGGCATAGCTTCTGAAACAGCTGTTATTTTAAAAACAGCTGGTTTTACTGCTATTTCAAAATGTCTCTATATTATATCTCTATCTTTAGGCACACATTGTATAGATCTGTGTATATCAAATGTGTCATTTACATTTATATATATTTTATATGCACATTCATTTACCTTTTAACAGACTAAGCAAATTAAATACATGTTTTGCTGCTAATCAAAACTGTGGTACTTAAAAGCACTTTCAGAATTTCAATATTTATTCACTCTGTATTAAATGGTGATAAAAATGTCTTACTGCAGTAGCAGATAAGCTTTTTTTGACTACGCTTTAGTAAGGAATACTTATTAAGTACGAAGTTGATACTGTGGCAATCATAACTGTTGAAAATAACCAGAATACACATGGTGATACAGCTGTACTAACTCTGTTGAAAATGATTAACACCATGGTCACCACATGATTACTCATAAGTAATCTGGTACAGATTTATGTTGGGTACTCTTCATAGGCTGGTAAGAGCTTGCCTTTTTTTTTTTTTTTTTGTGTTGTTTGTTTGGGGTTTTTTTGTTTGGTTGTTTTTTTATTTGTCTGGTGGTTTGTTTGTAACTTTAAATAGCTAACTGGCATTTATTTCCTAACAATTCGAGTATATTATTTCACCTATAATGTGTGACTTCAACATCCTGAATTGTGAAGTAGTAAAAAAATGGCCCAATGGGCAATGTAAAAAAAAATTACACCCCGACACCCCCTCCCC
>NW_010271342.1:0-40831 GCF_000690775.1 Eurypyga helias
CTATGATTCTATGATTCTACAAGTTCCAAAAAAGACGTTAAGTATTTGCCTGAGGAACTCATCAAAAGATTGTGGGCTTGAACGGATGTAACAGACATTTTCTTTGATAACCACCATTTTAAGTAAAGGCACAAACCCAGCTGGCATTTAGCAGCTTATCACTGAGCAGCTGAGCTGTGGTAACGATTCACGTCCTGTATGTAACCCATGGCAATTAAAAATGAAACAGTTTTGCTTACTCACCAAAAATGGGCCATATTTGAAATTCATTTGAGCCATCTATGAATTCACTTGGACTAACTACAGGAACATACACCACTTGGCGACAATAGATATTTGCTGTGTCAGACCTACAGTTGCTGCTTGTCCTAGAAAACTTCATCAGGTAGCACTAAACATGGTACTGTCTTGTACATCCTCTTTCAGTGGAAATAATCTCTTTAAGCAGGGACTATGCATATTTATTTACATATCATACTTGTGTTGTTTTACAGATCAGCGGAATATATAATCAGATGCCTAATTAAGAGTGTGCACTGCTGAACAGGAAGCCTGTAGTTATTTTATGGATAGCCTGTACAGTGCTGCACTACATGATATGGATGACTGGGAATCAATGTTTCCATGTGGTGATCGCGATGCCAAGTACACTAGTTAAACAAAAATTGCATGCTGAGACTGACCATTATATGGCAGTTTTGAAATGAAGCATGAGCTTTCTGCTCATGAGATGAGGCATCAGTTTTCTATTAGCCAAGAACACATCAGCGGCCATAAACAAACAAAGATGAGTCACTGCAAATTAAGTGGAAAATCTGAAACTGAAAGCTCTCTGCATCAAGCTGATTTCCTAAGGGTGAGATCTTGGCCGGTCCCAGCAAGAGTTCTCTGAGAGGGGCAGGATGTGTTCATCCCTCCAAATTTACCCCTTTTCATGACCCCATGGGCCTCCCCCACACCTGCGGTCCAGCAGACGTGATGGAGACCGGGAAGGACGTTATTTCACACCACTTCGACTTCTGCTCTGGTCAGTTTGTGAGGAAAAACTTAATATTCTTGCCTTCCCTCTTTACCTTTGAATCTGTGAGCAAAGGACACAGTGTGCAATGTGATGATGACGATGACTAGCCAGGATATCCCATAATTAATAGCTGCCACAGACACCATGATGAGGCTGCTTCTACAGTGTTTTCTAAAGATTTTCTCGTTTTCTCACTGCCACTGCAATTTCAATGATTTTCCAGTTTTGGAGCTCCTGGATTTCAGCCATTGGCTCTCTCTGCTCCTTTTAGTGCTTCCAGGGAGAGGGTGAACACACCCCCTGGGTTGGAAGCTCTCCCTGGGACCACAGGGGCTTCCACAGGAGAGCATTTGCATCACTCAGCACTTCGGAGCCAGCACCACTCCTGAAACAGCGTGATTGCTGCTGCTTAAATGCCGTACACACACACTTGCTATCGCCTGCCACGTAAGTCCGCTCTGCATTTCCAAATCCCTTATTCTTATTCACACTTTCAGGAAACCATTTCCAAAAAGCAGTTGTCCACACAATTATTTTCTTCAGGTTTGTCATTGTACTCTATTGAAAATTGCTGCCTATTTGTTCTCCTTCCTAACAGAGCAGAACAATTGGCCGAGGCTCTGATAAAGAAACAGTGATGGAGATTTTCCAGAGGCATGTTTCAGCCATGGTTCTATTTTCCTAGTACCCCCTGTTTACATTCCAACTCCAAGAGTATCTGCAGATATTGTTCACCGATCTTTCTTTTTGGTGGTGGTGGTGGAGGTGAGGGTTTGGGGTTTTTTGCAACGTTGCTTGCAGAGGAGCACCGAGGACAGCAAGCCCTAGCATGGTGTGCACATCAAGCACATATTTAGCACCTTTGTCTCTGCAACCAGTGCTTGTTATACTTTTCTTGACGTTTTCTAGTATGCTTTTTGACATCTGCTTGCAAACTCCTGCAGCCTTTTCAGTCCCGATATTCAGTTGTTCATCTGATGTTGTTTTCATAGTCTTTAAATATGCAGATTCATTATTTTCCTTCAAGTCTTGTTTGCTCAGTCATACTGAGGCAGTTAGTATTGAAGGATTGATTTTTGGTCCTTACTCAGTCCCAGAATCTTGACAGAACCATTTTGGGCACATCTGCACTTCATTGTTATTTTAACATTATGGTAATTTTCCTTAAAAAACCCAAAATGCCTCCAAAACCACCCAACAACTAACTTCAAATTATACTAACCTTATCCTTTGAGGATCGGCAAGAACACACGATGTAAGATCCTGTTTTCTTACATAAATCTCACAATGTCATGGCATATTGTCAAAGTAGGAGTGATGGTAAAAGATTCCTTCACAACCTAAGTGGTTGCATCAGGGTGGCTCTGTGTGTCCTGTGGCACTACTTCAAGTAGTCAAAAGTGACCCTTTCAACCTAGGGAAAACTGTCACAAGTGTCATGATTTTCTGACATCGCATGCATCGCATATCCTTTTTCACTTCTTTCTTCTCCCTGTTCAAGGTATTTCAGCATTTTACAGTTCTTCCCACTGGTATGCAGGTCTGTGCACTTTGTGCACAAAACAAGACACAGCTCCTCTCTTTAGCTGTATGTCTAAGCACAGTGCTGAGTGTGCAAGTATTAGGATGCTGACAAAACCTTTGAGATTTTGGATAATACTTCTTATGTGATTCTCAAATTACTCTGAAGAAGTAAACTATTAAGCACCGTACACAGATAAACAATTCACAACAAATGTTTTGACAAATCTGTCGCCTTTTCTGTTTGAGAGATATCGGTGAAGAAATTTTTGCATTTTTTCTCATTTGATACCTAAAATTGTTCATTCAAGATGTGTATGGAAGAAAAGCATCACCCCATGAATCCATTTTGCTAAAATTGCTAATGCTTAGTTGTCTCATCTGCTTCCCACACCATAAATGACCACACAGCATTGCTCCTGCCCATCTACCTTTTTACAGAACAGGAGGATAGTTTTGACTAAGTAATTTTGTCAACGTACGTATCATACAGGCATAAATGTACATGAGTTTCTGTGATGCTGTATGCATGCACATTTATGAAAATACATATTGGTGAGCTATCTTACATCATTCATGCAAACCCTGAAAAATCCATAAGCATGCAAACCAGATAGGTCCCGGAATAGTATCCAGCAGAATTCCCATTTTTTATTTAAAAAAAAAAGGTCAAATACCTACAGATCTATACCACCATATACCCTAAACGAGATTCTGTTCTCAGTCAGAAGGGTCTCTGGTCACATTACTATCAATTTAGAGTAATATAACTCAGGTTAGTGTTGGCTTATAATATTTATAGAGCAAATGTAAAAAACAATCAATAGTATAGTATTTTTAGTTATTTCGCTACATCAAATGGCCATAAAGCATTTGGGAGCTGAGAACAAATTATTCATATGCTCTCATCCTTAAAGAAAAGAAGAAAATAAGCTGCTATTAACTATTGTGAGGAAGTTATGTAATATGTTAACTAGAGATCACGGTATTTTACATTACCATATTAATATACAAATGAAACTAACATAGCTCTGCAATCTTTAAGCCATTTCTGAACACTGGATTATTCTTTTTTCTTTGTTCTAGTATTGTTATTTGATACTGAACATGAAAGGCTTGCTAAAACAATCAGGAGAATTTTTAAGCAAATTATGTAATACCAAGTTTTAGATAGCCTAATATCTAATTATTTGTTGTATACTGTAAGTTAATATGTAACTGTAAAACATTTCAATTATATTTTTAACACCTGTGGTTAGGAAGGGGTGGGCCTTGTGTGGTCTGTAAAATTCACAGGCTTTTTCGCTCCCTTGAAAAATCTACCATCCTCACCCCTTCTCTTGTTTCCTCAGTTTACTCTCAGTAAATTTACAGGAAGCTCATGCTCAGAGCTCATGCCTGCTGTCTTTCAGAGGACTTCCCACCATCCAACCAGGGCGAATTCCTGGACCAGACTGTGCTACAGAGAAGATGACTTCAAGCAAGCACTAAAGACACTGCCCCACTGGTTTTTGTTTTATTAGGAGTCACATGAACACCCGTGAATTTTTCACAGTCTGTTCTAAAGGGAACATATCTCCAAAGAAGACTGTGTGAGACTCACACTTTGAAACTCTGTTTACAAACGGTGTCAAAATTAGGCAGAATGAGTTCATCTGTCTTTGCTGGTTACACTGTATTTTTTTCCACAGACACCAAGAGAGAAGATCTCAGTTTTACTGCAGGTTCAGCAACAGTTGTATAGCATATCATGGAGCTGAAAACTAACAATTTTTGAGGCATAAGACACAAAAGCATAAACAATTGGGAGCAAGAATAATGAAAAATGTAACTGATCTTGCAAGTTTTTCCTTTCCACTGCATGCTTCTGCATGTCAGCAGCATTAGAGAAAAAAAAAGGTAGTAGTCTCCCCATGTTCTTTCCCCATCAAACATTGAAAGTGATCTGGGAGCTTGGTCCTGTGTTCTACGCAGTATTGAGAACTTTTCTCAATACCGGGCATAATGATTTTTCTCTCCCTTCCAGATGTGTTTAAAAATCTTCATGACTTCTTTTTTTTGGGGTGGGGGGTGTGTGGTGGTGTTGGAAAGAGCTGTTTTCAATAAGAAGGAAGAACTGACAGTTTTTTCTTACTTCATAATGGCAGATATTTTTACAGTATGAGGAAATATCTGTAACTGATGAAAGTTTAGACTTTACTGTATTTTTTGGGGGGGAGTGTGGTGGGGTGGGCAAATAAGGAACTCTTTTTCTACAGAAATTGATGTCTACTTAGATCTGTAAACATTGAGCTAAAGTACTTGACTTCCTGAGGTGAAATAAGTTACTTCCAACAGTTGCTAAGATATCATTAATAATCATACGTGCAATAAATAACAACATGCGAATTAGCTCCTAAGAGATATATGGCTGCAAATTACAGCAACAAATCACTGCGTGTGTAAGAGAATGATCATTACTCCAGTGTGTACAAAAGCTGTTTTAACAACTGTATTCTTTATGGTGAAGCTCACCCTAATTAGCCTTTCAGATTCCCGAGGGAAATGTCTGCAGAGCATTTGACATTGTGATGTTTGATCTAGCAGGGGGAAGGGAGGTTTGTTTCTAAACCTAGAAAGCACAGGGCTACGAGCTTAGCTTCCAATTAGGTCATTTCTATTAATGGGGGTGGGAAGTAAATAGTCCTTTCAGGAAAATAGTTTGGAAGTAAATGAATAATTAATCAGTTTGGTGTATGTAAATGTTTCACAAGATAGATATTCAGTGGCAGGACCATCTTATTATTAACTGTGTGTGCATAAGTACATGTGTATGCAGTAAAAAATCACTGCTGTTTCATTTTATTCCGTTATCTCCATACCTGTATGGTTTTCCAGTTCACCTACTCTGCTAACAAGTCTTGGGATTTTTTAGGAAGCTGTTAAAATAATGCAGTAAGTCAGGTTTTGCTAACCAAGATATCAGGAGGCATGTTGATCTTGGTGATGATAGAGAGCCATCCATCTTCTAGTGATCCCAGGCTGGAACCGGTCAGATGTTGAAGTGCCTAATGGGTGGACACCCCGATGGCTAGATTGTAGGTGATATTTTTCCCAAAAGAAAGTTTAAAAACCAGTGTTGGATTTTGCATGGGCAGACTGAGGTGCTTTAAAAGGCGGCAATCCATGTTACTTGGTATATTAGACAGCCAGAGCAAATGTGTGCCTCTCCTGCAGATGGTAGATTGGATTCAGGATTGCTCCCAGGGCTGGCCCTTGTTGCAAAGCACCAAAATGTTTACCAAACAGAGAGAAAAGGGTGATGGTGACAGGGAAGATGTCTGTGTGTAATGTATCAGCTGTTGGTGCATCACTCAGCAAGCAGGATGCCTGAGCTCACACCGGTATTTCCAGACTCAGGAATATGGGGTTAAAACATAAAACGGAGCAGGACTTAAGCTACTTTTTTTTTCTTTTCTTTTTCTGAGTGCGAAAGACCTTTCCTACTGTCTCATTGAAATTGCAATCTGCCCTTTTATTCTCGTATGTTTTATAGAGAACGTAGAAACCTTTATGGAGCTATAGATTCTGCCATGATTGCAAGTTACCTGTGTCCTTTTGTGGATTTAAGCCTGTGTTTGGTACCTATGTAGGATTGAGGGAATGGATTGAGACAGTGGTGTTATTTGCTCAGGTGTTCCAACCACAGTGTTTGCAATTATCTCTGACTAAATAGATTTAAAAATCAAAGAGAAGCCATTTGGTAAAGCATGCACACATAAATCAGCACTTTTTTAAAAAGGAATATTAGGTTTGCTGCTGTACTGCCAGCCTATTGCTCGTTACAGAATCATATTTCCTACAGTAAAAAAAATTGCATGTTTTCACTGCATGCCCCGACAGCTTCAGCTCTAATGAGAACAGTTTTAAAAATTTCTTTCTAATAGGTTGACACCATAAAATGATGCTAAGAACTTACAAACTAAGGAAATGTAGTGCAGTTGGCTTTTGTTGCTTGTTTCAAATAACTCCTTTTTTTGGAGAGAAAGGAATCATGTCATGGAAAACATTTGTGGTAGTTTAAGTTTGTCTAATCCTAAACAATATCCTAAACAATTTATATCCTAAAAAATTCTCATGATCAAACTGATCCAATTCCCACCTCCTACCTCTTCCCCCAGACCCCATTGTGTTATGTATATATATCTATATGTATATATATATTTTATAAACAGCTGATACAAACCTTGAAAAAGTTGTAATGGGTACTGTATTTTTATCTTTCAATGGTAAACAGTTTCTTTAAAGTTGTATGTTAAATGCTACAGCATATATAAATATGGCTCTGGTATCTTTATTTTCATTGAAGGTGGAAACATCCTTGATATTTTAGGAAGGGCTATATGTTAGAGGAAAACTGATTTAGTTGAAATGTAAGCATTGACATTTTCATAACAATTATGGATTTGTTTCAAAGTTTTTTTTTTTCCCTCTGTTCCGCTATGAATTGACACAGCAGCGTAGATTAAGCAGATCACTGAGTGCTCTGGCTATGTAGTTTTAATCCTATCTCTCAGTACAATTTTCTGAAATATGTAATATATTTGCCCAGTGGATATGTGGCAACTTGTAAACTCATAAGCCTGTCATACTGTAAAGCATCCGTCCTGATGTTGGGGAGGGGTTTGTAGGAAGGTTTCAGAGAGTATCTGAGCTAGAGATTCTCTCCTGAGGGTGTCAGGTTGTAAGGCATTGCATCAGCAAGCACTTACCATGTGCATAAGTCCCTTTGAATCCAGGCAGACTCAACACATACTTAAGTGCTTTGCTGTATAAAGGTGGGAACTAGGGTGTTTAGCCTTTAGCACATGCTCAAACATTTTTTTCTAAACCAAGGACTGAGCCCGCTTAAAAAAAAAAAATTATACACACATGCACTGGCACCACTTGCTAGACAGTTTATGAAGAGTAAGTTTTTCCACAACAAAAAAAAATATTAAACGCAGTCATGTCGATAATGCGTAGCGTGGATCTGTGAGCCAAGAGGAAAGCAGCTCTTGTGCTCTTGGGCTTTGACGGGAAAACGTGACTCCCCAACACCAAAGCAAAGTAGAGACTACAGGGTGAAACTGTTAAGTGGGAAGGGGTACCAGTACAAATCCAGATGCTTTATGGAGCACAGGTGAGTATACATGAGGTTTGAAAGCATGTTGATTATTAAAAAGATATTTTTTTCCTTGATTTGGCCCTTTTTATCGACTGATATTTTTCAAGGTGTGCAAAGAAAATCTGAGGAGGATTTTGCTGGTGTACAGGCCTCTGGATAATGCCCTTGCTTGTCCTTTTTCTTGTTCTTTTATGTGTCAGCAATTATTGACCTCAACCTTCATTTTTGATGAGCTATATAAAACATTAATAAATGATGAGGAAAAAAAAAAAGTGTTGTGGCGCATGATAAAATCACCTGTATTACAAATAAAATGTTCACTTCTGAGATGGCCAGCTATTTTTACATGCAGTGCTCGAAGTGATTAAACACAGTAGTGCTTTAAATGAAATGAATAAGAAAATCCATTAGCACATGAGGTTTGTTAGAAATGGATAAGAATGCTGGTTCTGTACTCAGGACTGATAAAATATGAGTGGGGATGGTGTAAAGCTTTCTTTATTGAACACTTCAAATATTGCCACTATAGTATGTTTTTAAACAGGGGATTTGAGAAAATAGAGAAAGTCAAAGGGGGAAGGATTTCATATTTTAGTAAAAATAGCCCAGGGGACAGGAAGAGAGTATTTTACAGAGTATTCCCTTTCCAAGAGCAAAATCTTGCTTGTCCTTATTCCCTGTGTCATGTGTATATTTGTCTAGCAGATGTAACAGCATCTCTGCAAGGAAGGCACTTTCTTCCAGCACAGAGAAATCACAGACCTGCAGCAGCTAAGTTTATCCAAGCCTGCCGCCGTCTTTCTGCAAAGTATGTGTCAAAGAGAAAACAATTAGACTGTCAATAAGACTACATATCGTAAAAACCTTCAGTTTTCATGCTATGCCAAGGGTTGCCACAGTATCCGGATAGAAGTAAATAGTATTTGGTTTAGGTTTGTGTTGTCCTTTGGAGGTCTGAGGGCTCCGTTTATTCACCATATCTCAGGCTGATCCCTTGCCACAGATCAGTCTAGGAACTTGTTAAAAGCAAGAAGAAAGGACATGCATGACTTTGTTTCTCTTACGACATTAGCAGTGGTGAAGCCAGGCTGCTCTGGCTATGAGACCCCGGAGGACCCAGCAGCATCTGTCCCCTCTTTAGACTCAGCGGCACGGACAGCTGGAAGAGAGGCGCAGAGCCATGAGGGTCCCTGGGCATCCAGGTGTGTGTTGCACTGCTGTGCATTCCGGCGGCTGAACCCACCTTCCTCACCAGATTCGCCCACATGCTTCACTGCTAGCTTCTTTCACTTCCCCTCTTGCAAGGCTGACAACATACACCTTCCTCCTTAACCCATGACCTCCAACTCAGAAAGAGACAGGCAGCAGTTGTGAAACAAAAGCAGCTTTTTTTCCCAACATGAAGGAGCCGGATATATACTCTGGTCAGGGCTACCTGAGGGAAAGGAGTCTTGGCTCTCTGTCCTTTCTCACTAGGAGGCTTAGATCCACAGCTCCTTGCCCATCCCTCGCAGCTGGAGGCAGAGGGGGCACAGGCAGAACACTCCTAGCTCTTCTTCGCGGCAAAGATGGAAACGGGTGCATCAGGCAGACCTGTGAATTTACACTATTCTGCTGTTGCCAGGCAGTGCCCAGCAACGAAATTCCCCAAAGTGGGACAATCCAGGCTGTTTACTCAGTGAGCATTTTGTAGGAAGATACACTGAAAAAAAATATACCACAAAAGAAAAGTTATCAGTCACATATGCCTTATACATTTGACCTTTTTTTTTTTTTTTGAGGGAGAGCGTGCCCTTTTTTAAAAGATGAATCATACAGTGGATCTTGGTTGTGTGCAAATGGATGTGTGCACCTGGGACCGACTGCAAACTCCCAGGTCCAGACATGTGCTGCAGCTGAGACCCTGCTCTGTGCAGGGAGACCCAGGTCATCCTCTCCACCGGCTCAAGCTGTTCCAGTGCATGCGTCAGAAGAGAGCTAGGGTACATTTTATCCCATACAGGATGACTGAAGGACTGAGGTCTGGCAAAGGGCCATCACTGGAGCAGGAGGTAAATGCGGACATACACCCTGAAAATCCATACACTTTCATTATAGATGTTCATTGGCTGAATTCACTGTGTTGTTGCTGGTTAAATTTGAGTCAATTTGTCTTTTCCTGAGATCACAAACTATCTTGAAGTGTTTCATGTGGGCAAATGTACAACACTATAGTTAACAAATTAAAAAAACCCAAGAGTTTAACACAGCGGGGCTAAGTTTAGGCACCTAAATCCATATATAGGTTCCTAAAAATAGGTCTGGTTCTCAGAAGGTCATAATTTTTGGAGAATGAGGCTTGTAATTTAGGTAGCTACATGTGAACTGAGATGCCTGAGTTTAGCCAGTTGGACAGTAACATTTTTGAGTTAAAACCAAGCCTTTCTGCCTATGGAGAACACATCCTTGCTGGAAGTGCAAGAAATTCATATATACAGTGTTTTACAGACATGCTCTGCTCTTAATTTTTCCACAAAGAAACAATGATTAAAAAAAAAAAAAAGTCTGTGAGCTTTTTTAAAGTGGAAGATAATTAATGTAAATCAGTCCTTAGAAACAATACAGGCTTATTTTCACATTTGTTTGGGATTAAGCTGCTTCCACAAAGTACTTCCACATGTATGCTAATTAGTTTTATAACAAAACCAACCATCCCACAATGAAGAGTGAAGACAAAAGTCTTATGAACTGTGCCTTATTCAATCAACATTTATCTCCATGTTCCAGGCCAGCAGGGTCCCCTTTGGGGTTAGCTCCTGCTGAGCACCGTAGACTCCCATTGCTAAGCACCTGACCGAGTCGGAAGACCTCTGGGTGCTTGGGAGCAGATAATAAACATCCACTTGGAGAAAAAGAGGTTGTGTGTGTGCGGGACCTCGTACGCATTCCTCCGCTGTCCTGCCAAGACACTAACCTTTGTTTCACAGTTCCAGCCGTGTGAAAGCCAGAGTTCCAATAGGTTTACTCCTTACCCCATTGTAGAGTTAGTTGTATGAATTTCTCTGTTTATTGCTTTTTCTTTCTTCAGTATCACAATCAAATTCTTTTATTTCAATATCAGTCCAAACAAACTGTCAATAGCATGTTGATACAGTTATTTTCATGGGGAAATTGTATATTGTCACTTTTTTTTTACTCACTTTTTCTTCCTTCACTCCATTCCTACTCCTGGGACATGTTCTGTGCAGGATAACAGCTCTCTGTCTCATCCGTGGTGGAGTAGCTCTTGATGTATGTACTTACAAAACATGGAAAACACATGCAACCCTGACTCAAGAACCTTCCTTTTTTTACTGAATTACTTTGTATAAACCATAAATGAAATCTGATGAAATGTCATTCTGATATCGTTATTGTGTATCTAAGGGTGGAGTCATTTTTCATGCTGGACTTTTTCATCACCAACAGAGAGGGGTTGGTGGGGGATGTGAAGCTCAAGGGCAGCCTTGGCTGCAGCGACCATGGAATGGTGGAGTTTGACATCCTTACGGAGGCGAGGAGGGTGTGCAGCAAGCTTGCTACCCTGGACTTCAAGAGAGCAGACTTTGGCCTCTGCATGGAATTGATTGGCTGAGTTCCATGGAATGAAGCCCTGGAGGGGAAGAGGGGCCCAAGAAAGGTGGCCTGTATTAAAGGGTCTTCTCCAAGCTTAGGAGCAATGCATCTCAATGAAGAAGTTGGGTAAAAACACCAGGAGTCCTGCATCGATGAATAAGCAGGTCCTGGACAAACTGAGGTGCAAAAAGGAAGCCTACAGTGGGTGGAAGCAGGGAGAGGGAGCCTGGGATATTACAGGGACAATGTCCGACAAGTCAGAGATCAGGTTAGGAAAGCTAAAGCCTTGACAGAATTAAATCTGGCCAGGGACATCAAGGGCAACAAGAAGGGCTTCTATAGGGGATAAAAGGAAGGTCAAGGAAAATGTGGGCCTTCTGTGGAAGGAAATGGGAAAGATGGTTTCCCAGAATAAGGGGAAGGCCAAGGTGCTCAATTATTCTTTTGCCTCGGTCTTCGCAGGCAAGGAAGGTCATACCCCAGAGTTGCAGAGGCAAGGGCAGGGACTGGGAGAATGGAGAGCCACCCATGGTCAGTGAGGATCAGGTTAGGGAACACCTGAGAGACCTGAAGGTGTACAAATCCATGGCATCTGATGGAAGACATCCGCGGGCCCTGGAAGAACTGGTAGATGGGGTTGCAAAACCTCTATCCATCATATTTGAAAAGTCGTGGTGGTCTGATGAAGTTACTGTTGACTGGAAAAGGGGAAACATAACCCCCATCTTTAAAAAGAGAAAAAAGGAGGATCCCATGAACTACAGGCCAGTCAGTCTCACTTCTGGGCTGGACAAGATCATGGAGCAGATCCTCCTGAAAATCATGCTAAGGCATATGGAAAATGAGGAGGTGATTGCTCCATGTTGGCTGTCACAAAGGGCAGATCATGCCTAATGAATATGGTGGCTTTCTATGATGGGGTCTAAAGGTGAAAAAAGGACAGGCAACTAATGTCATCTACCTTGACTTGTGCAAAGCATTCGACACCATCCTACACAACATCCTTGTCTCTAAATTGGAGAGACATGGATTTGATGCATGGACCATTGTGCAGATAAAAACTGGCTGGATGGTCACACTCAGAGTGGTGGTCAATGTCTCAATGACTGAATGGAGATCAGTGACAAGTGGCGTTCCTCAGGGATTGGTGTTGGGACCTGTGCTGTTTAACATCTTCGTCAGTGACATGGATGATGGCATTGAGTGCACCCTCAGCAAGTTTGCTGACGACACCAAGCTGTGTGGTGCTGTCAACATGCTGGAGGGAAGGGATGGCATCCAGAGGGACCTGGACAGGCTGGAGAGGTGGGCCACTGCCAACCTCATGGAGTTCAACAAGGCCAAGAGCAAGGTCCTACACCTGGGTCGGGGCAATCCCAAGCACAAGTACAGGCTGGGTGGAGAATAGATTGAAAGCAGCCCTTGGGGCTCCTGGTGGACGAAATCTGAACATGAGCCAGCAGTGTGTGCTGGCAGCCCAGAAAGCCAACCATGTCCTGGGCTATATCCAGAGAAGCGTGGCCAGCAGGTCAAGGATGAAGATTGTCTCCCTCTACCTCTCCCGGTGAGACCCCTCCTGCATTTCTGTGTCCAGCTCTGGAGCCCCTAACATAAGAAGGACATAGGCCTCTTGGATCAAGTCCAGAGGAGGCCACAAAGATGCTCAGAGGGCTGGAGCACCTCTGCTATGGGGACAAGCTGTGAGAGTTGGGGTTGTTTAGCCTGGAAATGAGAACGCTCCAGGGATACATTTTAGCACCTTCCAATACCTGAAGGGGCTACAAGAAAGCTGGTTGGGGACTTTTTAAAAGGGCTTGTAGTGACAGTTCAAGGGGTAATTGGTTTAAATTGAAAAAGTGTAGGCTTAAATTAGGTATCAGGAAGAAGATCTTCCCAGAGAAGGTAGTGAGGCACCAGAACAAGTTGCCCAGAAAAGCTGTGGATACCCCATTCCTGGAAGTGTTCAAGACCAGGCTGGATGAACCTTTGAGCAAACTGACCTAGTGGAAGGTATTGATACTCAATGATCTTTAAGGTCCCTTCCAATCTAAACCATTCTGTGATGTAGCCAAATGAGGATTTGGTACCAAGGCAGTGGCAAAGCTGAGACAGCCTGGTGTAGCCTGTGCTGCTGACAACCAAAGTGAAGAGGCGGTAAAACCCTTGCTCCCTGTTCCTGCCCTCATGCTTAGCTCTGCCAATGTACCTATTTATGTCTCCAGACTGTAAAGTGGATCACGAAAATGACTGAGGTTAAAGATAGCCATCTTTCTGGAGGGCTAAGGAAAGGCAACTTTGTATCCAGCCTTGCACATAATCTAGCCAAGCCCTTGGAAAGCTGAGAAGCCCTTACCATCCAGCCCAGTCTCATGGCACTTTTCTTGTGCACTTCAGGTCTCTTCAAATCTTTGATTCCTTCATAACCTGATTCCTGAGTACCCATCCCCTATGTTGCCACACTATCAGTGATGCAAACAAAGATTGTCTTTAATGGAAAGCAGAACATGAAGTCAGCTGGTGAATGTGTAGATGTCGCCTACAGATAAGCTACACATCTACCATCATGAACAAGATCTAGTCTAGATGCTATCATTTTATTTTGGTTTACTCAGAGATTTTCTTCTGATTTTTTTAGTGACATCATTATTAGAATGACCAAAGCCGTACTTTGCCACAGTTTTCTCCGTCAGGAGAAGCAACTAGACTATGCAAAAGAAATAGTTATGACTGCTTTTTTCATACAGTTTGGTATGCCACACTCATTGGTTGCAACTTTAAGCCCATATTTAGGTCCTCTAACTGTAACCCACCACCTGAATATATCTGATTTCTGGGTCTAACGTGCATAGAACATATCTGTATTGTATTTTGTTGGAGGTCAGTAGATCACACCCCAAAATTCCTATATAAACAAATATTTTGGATGCAAATCAGGGTACACGAAACTTTTTCAGAATGAAGAGTGATTCTGCCTTATCAGACATCTGTCAATACTGCTATTTCTGAACTTCAGAGGATGCAGCCTCACATAGCCACTTAGGTTTTTGTTGTCAAAGCAATTTCTGCTGCAGCTTTTCAGCTGCCTCTCTGCTTTTGGTGCTTGGTACTCTCTGTTGTCACTCTGGATGGGTGGACATGTGCTATTTCTAGTGATGCAGTCTCTTTGCCATAAGCATGAGAATATTCTACACAGCTGTTATGCTCTTTGAGCTGTGCATAGACCTGGTCTTAGCACCTCATATAGACCTGGCCCCTGGGGAGGTGGCATATCACCAAAGACAGATTTGGTACCAAATACCAAAAACTGAAAAAGTAAAAGGAAGGTGTACTCTGGTTCACTTTTGCTAGTTCTAACACTGAAGGGTGTCTGTTGTAGTTTAACCTCAGCTAGCAAAATACCACAAAGACAATCACACACCTCTCCCCGGTGAAAGGTACCAGTCACAGCATGCTTCACTCCCTGAGATTTGTTCTGGGATGAAACCAGCATGCATCCACCTTATGTTGTTTGTCAGATCAAAAACTCAGGTGATTTATATCAAGAATGCATGGCTGAGAAAATGTGAGGTTGTGAAAATGGTGCATTATCATCCATGATTTTTCTGGTGACAAGAGACTATAGACATAGGGTTAGGGTCAAACAGAAATTTAAATTGTGGTAGTTCCATCTTCAGAAAATCACACGAAGATGTAAGAAGGAAAGCAAAAGAGAAACCTTTCAATGCTACAGTAGCCAATGGCAAGGCGTCAGTGTTGGGTGCAGGGGTACATTTAAGTAATGGGATGCACTGAACAACTTCCCTGTATAACAAATAATGTTCCTGTAATTTAAATGATGTTCTGAACTGCACCTACTTCTCTATGAGGCCTGTTCTCTTTTGGAAACAAGAGTAGCTTTTGTTAGTGCACTGTAAGCTATTTTCAAAGGAACATAAATCAGGACAGATGGAGTCCAATCTAAAGAAGGGGTAGGGAGAGAGGTGTGCAGCTGCCACAGCTGTGTGAAGCTGTATGTACGTGCTTCTCCAGGTTGTGGGGTTTGAGAATGGGGTCAAAACCCACCTGCTGTCCCCACTGAACTTGGGTTTGTATTCTGAAACAGGACAGACTTTTGCACAGGACAAGGATTGTTCCTCAGAGAGCAATATGCATCTCAAAACAGCACTCTCATAGCGTATATTCTAGCGGTTACAACTTCCATATATAAACACCTTAGGCTGGAATGGACATTTCCTCTTGGCTTCCTCCTGGGAAAGTATCCATCTTCTACTGGAAGATCAAATGAGATCTTCCACTGGATGAACATAACAAAATGGATGGAGGATTAACTTCATTCTGCACAGGCAGAACTTCACCTAAATGGACCAAATTTTTGTCATTGGAAAAAACCCCAACCCTGTCCCCTGCACTATCTCCCTGGGGTTTTTTGACAGGAAAGAATTCTATTCTCAGAAAATGAGAGCAATTCCACTTGCTGAGACACTGATAAACTTATTCAAGGTATAGATCTTTCTAACACAACCTGCAGGGATATATATATATTTTAAAAGAATTAAATATTAGCATCAGTGCTTAGGCCGATGTGATTTCATAGAACAACAAGAATCCCATTGCAGCTTAGAATAGTTTTTAATCTTCTGGATGGTATTGGAAACAGCTGGATTAGGGTGGACACAACCTTGCAGGAGACCAGCCAAGCAAGGTTCTAAGGGTGCACTTTTAGAGCAGTGCATAACAATTTAGCCACGCGACTCCTGTTAGCATAAATCACTAAATCACTATGCACCATTTTAAAATATAACCCCTAGAGTCACTTTCTTAAGGAACCTCATGGAGTAGTTTCATAGAACAAGCCTGAAAATCCTTTATATCACTAATATTTGCCTTAGCTTACTCTTAAGATTATATTCTTCACACTACTGCACTTGATTAATTTACTGAAATGTCCTGTGCAGGTGTTTTGCACTCTGCCATTTATATTTGAAGTCATCATCTAAGCTTCATCTTAGAGGAGTTACATATTTTCCTGTTTACCTTTATTCAATAATGTACTTTTCACATCTTTCAGCTGTATGTCTGCAGGCATTGTTAACAAGCTGGTGGTTATTTCAACATCTTTCTGAATAGACGTAAGGATAAGGAAATATGACTACTTAGAATGGAACAATAATTTTTTTTTCCTCCATGCTTAATAGTTAAAAAAGCCTAAACCTAAATCTTCTATTTCAAAGTCAACTTCTATCCACTTTTAACTAATAATACACTTAGCTGCTTGACACATCAGCTGGAATGATTAAATTATGTAGCAGTAGAGATGTCTCGGGAAACAATGACAGATGGTACAAGCCTACCAACAGTAGTTTGAAATGGTGGAGGGGTAGAAGTATTTTCAAATGTCAAGGCACCAGAATCAACCTCACTGTTTCCTCGTGAAATATGGTTCCTGGTTTATATATGTTTGTCATTCAATCATAATTTCTGGCCTTCAGTGCACCATTTTTGGAGCCTTTTGGACTGAGAGGTGTGTGTTTGCAGATGTGAACTTGCATATACATAGGTGAGTACATGTAAGGACCAAGTAATACTTTGCCTTGTCTTTGTGTTATTAGAAGAGTGCTTGGAGAAAAAGTGCATTTGCAGGACATTGTGCCTAGCTTAGTTCCAGTCTTTCTTAGTCTTTTTTAGTTCCAGCAAGGCTGAGAAAATAATTCCCACTAAGTTGTTGAGATACTGATAAGAAATAGCTCTAAAGTCACCCAAAACCCACTTGGGATACCTCAAGGTGCCAAGTCACTAAGGGCTAGACCTGGCTACAGATACTAGGTGGATCTGCTGCACTGCTGCTTTTTACACCACTGGCTTTTTGACAGGAAAGCCTCAAGCAAACAAATTGGGGTCAGCCTAACAGTTTTCAAAGAATGATTTATGCTTGCAGATGCTGCTGAATATCTTTTGCTGTTGTTACATTACATAAGGTAAGCAACACCCAACCAGGGAACGCTGCTGAGTGTGTCAGTCCCGAGGGAAGATCAGAAGGTGCAAGCTGTAAGCAACCCCCCCTGACGATGTAACAGCAGGTTTAGTGAATGGCTCACATGTCTAAAGGCTTAAAGCACATTTCTGCTTCCTTCAGGGTCTGACTAACCTTTCTTGGCTGGCTGGCTGCTGGTTTTGGAGTCACTGAAAGGCATGCCCACCAGGCAGTTGTGAGCCTAGCTGCTTCAGGCTGAACAGCTTGAAATGTCTAGTACAAAAGTATTGGATTAATTTCTCCAGGAGATGGGAGTGATCCAAGCTGGGTTTTCCATGCTCAGTATTAAACATTATAGCTTTCCTTTCAATGTGGAGCTTATTTTTGCATAACTTGATTTATCAGCCTTGTGAATCACAGGGTTCAGAGAAGACCCCCGGTCCTTGTGGAATTAAAAAGTAATTATTCCATTCCTCTAAAGGGACAGGAAGAGACAAGTCTGGTGATTCATTTCCTATATTCTTCATTGGTTTTACTCCTCAGAGGCAGAGCAGAACCACTCTTCCTTCTCCTCTTTGCAAGGCTCTGTCTCACTCTTACAAACATTGAGCAGCAATGACCTCCCAGAAAAGTGGTCCTCAAGAGACATCCCTCTTTGGAGAAAACCCATGTGTTCTCATGAAAGCATTAGATACAACACATGCTCTGAATGCCTTTTCCCAGTGAATTGAATTTAGCGTCTGTGAAGCCTAAAGCTGTTGGCCCTGTAACCAGACATAATTTTAAACACACACGGTAACTTTATTTTTGATTTCTTATAGGGAATCAGGAAAACAAGGATTACATCAGAAAGAGCCTCGCTATAAGTTATCCATGACTGTCCAAACCTTGTACCTCCTTAACTTAATGTAGATGTATATTTTCCAATAAATATCAGATTGCTTTGATTTTTAGAATTATTTTTAGAAACTGCCGAACAAAAATATATGATTTCTTTCAAGGCATAAAAAGAGGTAATTGAACAGGCCTTTAAGGAATTTTAAATTATTGGAAAGCTCCCTGTCTACATGATGAGAGAAAAATACTACTTCTCTGCAATGCTAGTTACATATTTAGTAGTTTCTCTACACAGAAAATATAGTCCATTAATCATGTCAGAATACCTCACTTAGTTTAAGTCTCTATATCCAGCAAACCATTTAGTTTAAACTAAAGATCTGTAAGCAACTTTTTTATGTTTGAGGGAATTCTGTGTTTCAGTGCCAGAAAAATCAATGATTTAAATTTTTTTTTTCAAAAAAGGTTCACCTTGAATTAAAACAGGACCTAAAAACTTTTTTCTTTTCCACTAAAATGAAATTCCACAGTATTCTCATTAAAAATAGGAAAGAGTAGAAACCATTTGGTGTTTTTAAAAAGAAATATGTTTCTTAGGCTCACTAGGATTTGTGGTTTCCCACCGGCTGACCTTGCAAGGCACTGGAAAGACTGGGACCTGGGAGGCACTGGAAACTTTGTGAATGTCCTTGGGTTTCGAGAGCCAGAACTTCAGAGTTCCTTTTCAGGCAGGCTGTTAGAAAGCGCATAAAAGCCCTCAGTCTTCAAGACCGAGGGTTCAGTGGGCTGAAAGGGGTCCAAAATCTCTTAACTCTTAGGATTACACAATTCAGTTAAGCACATCACCAAAGAATTAGGCCAAGGAGGTGGTAAGGAATCAGGGAGGAGGGTGCGATTAGTCTCCATAGATACAAGTGGAGTGAGGTCAGGAGGCAGAGTAGATCTACTGAAGCCAAAAGAAAATTTTGATACATGTGTAAATAGGTGTAAGTGTATCATTAATTAATTTTGGTGGCAGATGGTGTCTAACTATCAGAGCAGTGAAGACCTGAAAGAAACTTCCAATTACACACAGCAGGGTCAAAAATCTCCCTCATAAGTTGCAGTGCTCTGGTTCTAAGCATTTAATGGAACTCTAATATGGCAACAGGGGATAGACTTGATGAACCGCGATGAACTCTATGAACCCTGCCACCCTGTGTTCAAGAAACTACTTCAGTTTCTCCAAATTAGCATTTTCCTGTTGTCAGATATCCAAGTTGCTCTACTTACATGCCAACAGTGTGGATGAGACTAAAGGGTGCTGACAAATCAGTGAAGGGGGGTTTGTAGACTGTACTTTCTTCTCCGCCATAGGAGGAGAACTCCACAGCAAGAGTCAAGCAACTTCAGGAAACCTTTCACGAGTGATAGTGGTCTTAATAAAGCCTTCTATGTGCAGTCAGGTGGAATTTGGTAGCATTCAAGGCCTAAATGACATTGCAAGTAAGTGTGTGAAAAAGGTAGATTCATCACCATTCTCCCTCAAAAAAGGCAAAATTTAGATGTTTCAATGTGTTTTAGTTTGTTTCAATTAGACATAAGTATGCAGGAAGCGGAAAGAGGAGGTGGTGTCATCCTAATTTGGCTGTAGGTACAGCCTAGCTGGACACCCATAATCAAGGATTTGGAAAATACTTCACAAAGTCCCTCAGCTTACACTTACCCAATGGGAATTTTGCATTCACTTTAGTAGGATATAGATTTCACCCTGGTATTTATGAAATTGTGATGTACTAAATATCTTCCCTCCTGGGGAAATTTAAAGGGCAATTGTGGTACCTTGGACTTTTCTTTGAAAATATTGTATCATCAATTGTATCAGTAATATTCCTTGAAAGTGTTTCTAACTTCTGTGCCAAAATAAGATCTTTCCTGGTGATTCCTTGCTAGCAAGATGACATTTCATTTAATCTCTTGAGTTTTCTTTGTCTTTGATACTGTCAGGTAATGGAATTGATCTTATTTATTTGGCCATGATGTCACTTGGAATTTCTTACTATTAATTTAAGATTTCTAAGATGTCTAAGTCTCTCTATCTGTGATCACAACAAAAAATATTAATACAACTGTGGAAAAAATCTCAATCAAGCAGTTTGAAAATAAAACCTGTGTTTATTTATGTGTATAAAAACAGCTTTACTCATTCTGTTTAAGCTTTCCGAGGAGGGAAGCTTCCGAAGCTGAGATGCTCTAGTTTGCCAGTTGAGCCCAGAGGGGATGTTTCACTTGAAATTATAAACCTAACAATATTGGAAATGCTGGAAGAACCTTAACAATAACCTACCTAAATTGCTATTACATTCTCTAAAGTGTATTTCAGTCTTTTAGAGCATCTGTATGAGAGACACTAGTGGAAAGAACTTTTCTATCATTTTATTTCCCTGTCCTCAATGATTCATCCTTCTCTGGGGTGCTCTGAAAATGATGGTCTTAAATGGAAGGGCACACCAGAGTGCCCGTTAATCTTTCTGTTGTTCAGCTTTTCTGTTATGCCTTTTCTCCTCATCACAGTATTACCAAATTTGACTAGCCACATTGTACAGGACTACCTAATATTCTGTGGATATACCTGTATTTGGAGCAATTCATACAAATTAAAATTCCTCTAGGAATATGTTCAAGTAATCAATCATGATAAGCAGTAATATTTGCCAGAATGGCTCCACTGCAACAAAACCCACCTATGATCACAGTATTGCTGATTTTTGTGTATTATTTGTAAACTAATGAAAAGCATATTTTGCATAAGGAAATCATGATTGAGGTCAGTGCCTGGAAGTGTTTATAACAAAGAGATATTTGCTTGTGTTGTGTACACAACGTCCTACTTTACATGCACAGGCCTTGACTGGAGCCTTAAAACTTTGCCCAAAAAGCAAAAGTGGGACAACTCCCATTGAATTCAGTGAAACTGATCTTATGGGGTGAAAAGCATGCTTAAATGTCTGTTGGAAACAGGCTTTCCATGACATTTGTCCTGGGAATGTTTAAATTTTTTTCCTACCTGATAGACACCTTTTTTTGCATCATGAGGTTTTTGTCCCCAGTGTTAAGTTCTTTAGGCGTTTGTTCTGACCTTGACCACTGCGTTCTATCATGAAACAGTCACTTCCCTGATGCAGAAACAGTCTAAGCAGAAATAAAAGCCAGAGAGTACCATAAATACTAGTATGATGCTGTTTTATCCCTGCACCTTTCATGATGGCAGATGAAGGGCAATGTGTTACAATAATGAGCACATTTAGCAACCTGTCTGTCCATGTCTGGGGCAAACAAGCAGAGAAGTACAGACTATGCCCCAGTGGTGATAGGCTGCAGCAGTGCATGGCCACCTTGGACACCTCCCTGAAGTCTGGTGAACAGGAGGGGAGGGACTGCAAATCTCAATGACCAAAGACACCAAATATTTGTAATCTGCTACCTGTACAAGATGAACAAGAGAGGAGACAGGAAATTCATCACCAGGTGGCTTCGTAGGCTTCTTTCTTTCTCCTTTTATGTGCAGTATTATTCATAGGAAAGATTCCTGTTTGTAATACTCAATAAACCTAAAATTAAGAGACTTAAACCAAAAACCCAAACAAAGCCAAAGCCAAACACACGTGATGTTATGACAATTTTCTTTCTCTAAAGACAGCATTGAAGTATTATGCTCTGTCCTAATATAACTGATGTGATAATTTTGGCAAGACCACCAGTTATTTGCTAAGAATTAACCTTATCAGATGTTTCAGTAGCCTAATGAATGAACAAGGGAAGAATTAAGTAACTGATTTTGTATCTCTTTTGATGCTAAAAATGTTAAATGTTTGGTCATATTTGGTTCAGACCAAATCTTTATCTGTAGTGCTTGAAGTTGAGATGAATGGGAATGATGATGATAAATTTGATTAATTCATTGGTTCTGGTTTAGATGAATATACAGCCTTTTGAACAATTTAATACAGGTTTGAGTATTTCAATTATACTTTGAAGACTTTAAGAACGCTGTCTGTCAACCTGTGGTTACTGCATCTTCCTGAAGAACACCTAATGATGCCCATGGGTCCAAGTACAACTTATCATGATTTTTTCTAGTAAGGATTTTCTTGATGACTTTTGCTTAAGGATCTTGTTTTCACTGTGTTAAATTTTTTTTAAAGTGTCAATTTCAAGGACACTTAGGATAAAAGAACACTGAAAGACAGAATTGTGATAATTAATTGTTTTGGTTTGTCAGTGCCATAACAGAACATTTTGATTTTTTATGACAAAATGATTTTTTAAATAGAATATTTGATGTGGACGGAAACAATGAAAGACAGAATAAAATGCTCACCAAAAAAAACCCCACAAACAAAGAAACTAACAAAAACCCACCAAAAGCCAAACAAACCAAACTTTATTGACCCCAAGATTTTTTTTTTTTTTTAAATAAGTATTTATGAAAGTTGTCTTAGAAATCTTGGTGGCCAGTTAGACTAGTGTGATCAAGGGCTAGTTTCTGAAACCAGCTCCACACATTTAATGACGTCTTTCTTCCATTCATAGCACAGGTCAGATGACCTGATCAGTGTTGGCATGGATGAAGCAGGAAGCTGCACAGGTCAGCAAACCTCTGTGCAGCTGTAAAATGACGATAGTCCTGAAGGTGATATAAAATGCTGAGCCGGTTTCTTCAGCCACAGCCTGAGGAGGAGTCTCTGCGTTGCTACCACCCTTTCTTTGGTGTCACCAGTAATTCCAGGAGCAGCGACTCAAGTTCTCCCACTGTCACATCTTCTCTGATTGTTTGACATCCCAAAGGAACATCCCTGCCCTGTGTTGTCTTCTCATCTGCAAGTGACCATCCCCAGGGCTTTGCTACCTAGAAGCAACATGTTATCTCAAGGATCAATTACCTTAAACCTTCTGTCTTGGTTCTTCAATGTTTGGCACACATCCAGACCCCATGCCTTTGGCTTTAATGCTTCAATACGTAGTTATCAGTGCTCTCAGACCTTTGCTGAATCTCATGGTTGTTCCAATGTCCAAGCTCTTCTCCTCTTCACATCTCCAGGCAGTCTGACTCTCTAATTTCCTGCTACTCTCTCCTTATCAAGATGGGAAGCAGTGAGGAAAAAAGAGTACTCCGTAGTCTTGCTGTATTCCTTTGGAATTGCACTAAAATGCCATATCAGTTATACGTATAATACATACCCTCAGATGATCTGTCACTTACGTAAAGACTTTGCAGAACAGCAGTTCTGAAGGGCTGCTGGCAGTATGGAGTTGAATTAACATTTGTAAAAAATACCATGCAGTATTCTTAAACACCTGGAAAGTTTGAGGAAACTTATGTGCTGCGTTTTCCACTTCGTTAAGTGTGGACGATGATGATTGTTTTTTCTTTGTTGTTGCACAGTATTACACTGTGAAATAATGTTGGCTGTTTTGGTTTTGTTGGTGTTTTTTTTTTTTCCTAACCCTGTAAATTGAAAGTAAAGTGCTAGTTTGTTTGCAAACAGTTTGATACAGAATTTTGGATTCGAGGGATAACAGCCTTTAGCTCTAAAACTGCTTAGACATCATGATGAAAGGCACCTTTGATACAAGATTTTTGAGATAATGCAGTCTGCAATTTTTTCTAGAGGATGAACTCGTATTTCCTGTTTCACAATAATATGGTTTGGGAACTGCTAGCTAGACAGACAGATTTATGTTGCTATTAGGTGTTTTAGTTTTCTGTGGCTTAATGGCATTATTTTTATTTTTTTCTTTAGGTAGGCACTTTATTGTCTTCTCTTGCATTTCCCATAAATGTGTGTACAGGTACTGTATCGAGAAAAATAATCAAGGAATTTAAGACATGTTTGGTTTTTGTTTGAACTGACATTGATAGATCATTTTTTTCTTGTCTCTTGTTATTTAAATAACATTTGAAAAATTACATAAGGAGGTATTCTTTGCTTAAGAGCAAATACTCCCACTTTCAAAGCGATAGAAGAATGGCATGCAGAAAATAATTCTTCCCCTCACTTGAGCTCTAAACTCAACTGCCATCAGGACAGATTGTATCCAAAAATAAATATGGGTTTCTCTTTTCTTAAAAGCTTAAATATTTTACCATACTAACTTTAAAAGAAAGCTGCTTCAACATCTCTCACTCTCTCATGTTAACCATCCTTGTACTTTTACTGGATTTTCTGTAAAGGAGAAAATGGTGGTGGTTTTTAACAATACTTTCCATGAACTTTGCAAATTTTGGGCTGTCCTTATGCAACATTCATGTGTGTAGATTTTATACTGGCTGAGACATCCTATGCAGCCAGTGGAAGTCATACCTGCAGCTCAGGGCTATCAAATTAAACCTGTTGGTTTAGCTGAAGAAAACCAGTAATAATAGTAAAAATGCATAAACTGCATATAGAAGAATAAATTCAGTGTCTGTATATTCACAGAACATGCCAAATTTTTTGGTTTACTCATGTCACTTGGGAGATCAAATGAGTACATGAAGGTATTAATGTAATGAGAAAGCAGATCATATTCTGTGGATCGTCAAATCACTGCAACCTTCTGAACATATCCCCGGATGTTTCTGACTGACACCATTTTTGCAATTAGTGGCACAAATGAGGAGACACAAGTGCAATGTCTGCAGGAGAGAAGCTACATTCTTTTGCAATTCTGGTGGATGCAGAAGAAGTGGGGGGAGGTAGTATTTGTGGCTTTTTATGTGGATTTTTTGGGGGATTTTTAATCATCAAACTACACCAAATTAAACAGCCACATTACTATTCTTACCAGTGCCCCACCATCAGGACCTTTGCCTAGCCCCAGACCTGTCGAGGATGTCGACAGTTTGGTTGGACTGCTCAGTAACCTCTCTTCACTTGTTTCATTTTATGTGCCTTGTTTTGCACCACCTGCAGCGGTATGATTAATATTCCAGGCAGCATTTCATAAAATCTTTTTTGCTGTTTCTTTGTGCCTTCTGACTGACATC
This sequence comes from Eurypyga helias, assembly GCF_000690775.1. Classification (NCBI taxonomy): domain Eukaryota; kingdom Metazoa; phylum Chordata; class Aves; order Eurypygiformes; family Eurypygidae; genus Eurypyga; species Eurypyga helias. Next base: position 25,100 of record NW_010271342.1, read on the forward strand.
TCTTCACTTCAAGGGTGATTTTCCTATCGGGAAGATGAGGACGTGCCATACCAAGTATCACCTTCAGGAACAAGCTATATAAGTACTATAATGAGATGGGTCTTTGCAGAGCCTGTAATTGGTGACAAGTCATGGCAGCTTCATATCAGACACAGATGTACAACACAGAGCTTATTAATGAGGCTGGAACATCACAGTTGAGAGCCTTCCAGTCACTACTAGACAGAAGAATGTAATATATTCTGCATGTTGTTACTCTGCCCAGTGACTCCAATTTGCATCACAAAACCTTTAGGTAGGCCAATTCAAGCTAATCCAGGATGGGATCCTGTTTTCTCTTAGATGGATTATCAGTGCCGTGTGGCCTGCAATCCATCATTCTTGATCCCAGCTCTTCTAGACAGCATCAACAATCATCTCAACTTGCAGATCTACTCACTTTAATTGGTAACCCTCCTTGTATTAAAGTCAGCTTGGAAAGAGATGTAATATTTTCAGTTATGAAGACCTAGAAGCTGGCCGTAGTAAGATTTGATTGTAGACCAAGAAATAGGATTTTCATCATGTTAAGAAATTGTCATGGAAATATATGTGGAACAAATAATAAAATAAAATGATTAACAAAGAATTCTGCAAAGTTACCTGCAAAGCAATAACAAATCTGTTTGAAAATCGGTTACTTAAATAGTTATCTTTGGAAAAGGGACTATGTTGATTTATTATTGTTGGGTTTGTGTATTCTGGGTTTGTCTTTTGTGTGCTTTTAGTGTAAGTTGGAAAAAACACACTCCTTTTTCTAACACCAAAAACCATTCAAATGAATGGAATTTTGCTTAGACACGTAAGATTTTCCTACCTTTAAATTACTCTAAAAATGATGTAGCTTTTTAGGGTTTTTTTTTCCTTTTTCCCCGAGGGATGTTTTAAGTGGAAGGATTTCATGGAAAGAGGGGTCCACCCTAAGCATGCTGACATTATAAGTTCCATTGCTTTTGATTTCTAGAAACAGTCCACGCACTACCTGGCATGAGCAAAGCGCTGTGGAAACTGAATTAGTATCATGAGATTTGGTAAGAAAAAATGGCAAAAGAAACAAAATCTGATTCCAACACACCTTTTAGTGTCAGTCATGAAAATCTTTGTTAAAAATCTGTCCCTGCCTCAGCACAAACAATCCCAGAGCATACTTCGTAAGAAGTGTGTCCCTAGAATGTTGTCAGTTATATATAAAATCTTAAAATGCAAGCTTTGATTGAAAACACTGGGAGGGTGAGAGGGTGAGAGGGGCGTGGGGGTGTTTTGTTTTGTTTGTGTTGTTTTGTTTTCAAGAGTCTATGTTGATGAAGTGACACCACTTATGCCACGAGCAGAAGAGGAGCCTCCCAGGGAGCAAACCACTGCATGGGTTTTAATTCCTAATGGTGACTAAATAACACTGCAGGCTTAGTCTACAAATTTCTCTTCCTTTGCTGACACTGGCCTTTCAGTCAGTAATTCAGAAGAATTACGGCTGATGCCAATGTTATTTGTTTGTAGACAGATTCATGGACAAAATATTGAATATCTTACTTTATCTGAAACATAGATTCACTCAAAGAAGTAGAAAATTTGCCCTTTCTTCCAGTTCAGTTTCCATTTATCACTTTGCTTTGAGGCTAACACATTCAGATATAATACATTTTGTGTGTTAATGATTAGAATAATGACCAGGGAACTCACAGTCCCTTAAGAGGCCAGATGTGGAAATGCATGTGGTAAATCCACACAATAAAAATCTCTTAGTTCTTCTACTGGGAGCCAAATTTTTACTTTTCTGTTAGCATTTTAAAGTTTTTGGTTTATTCTTCTGGTCATGGCTGCATTCTTGTCGTCCAACTTCCCTTATGCTTTTAGCGAATTCATGATCCTTATGCCCTGGAAACTGTTTTTAATATCCCACCAGTGGCAGAAGTGCAAAGCGTAGTGATCTAATGTTGCTTGGAATTTCTCATAAATTTTTAGAAAAAAATCAGATTATTTTAAATTGACATTTTAATTAAATAATTTCTCAGTATTTAATGAATTCTGATAGAATAGTGCCACAATCCTTTACAAGGTAGAAGTAATCTCTTTTCACCTATCAAAAACAGTAGAAAGCTACCCATTGACTCCAAAAGACCTTGAGTAAAGAATTGGAATTTTTCAGGATGGACCCACACTGAATGATTTTTAAGGAGATGTGAAAGGATTTTTAGTTTATTTTTGAATGCATGTTGAAGTAAAGGGGCTATGCGTGACCTTTTAAATGTGCCTATTGCTTTTCCCTGTTTGACCACCAGTGGGGTAACATTCAGGTATCAAGAATACTGATATTCTTGATCAGAGAAGAGAGGGAACGCAACCACATCATGTTGTGGTGCACACTCTACAGCCAATGCCTTCAAAATTTTGAAGTCATTCATTATAGCTTGGTTCTTGCTTTTTTTCTTATTATTCCTGGAGGCCTATGAAGGCCAAGTTCTTCTCCATCATGTCAAAGGGATATTGTGTGAACAAAATGCAGATGCATGCCAACCCCAAGAAGAAATGAACAGAAGGCTGTCCTGTCCCTTGGTAGGAAGAACTGCTCATATGTCAGGACAGAGAAGAACCACCGAGCCCCCAAGAGAGAGGCAGAAGGGGACGTACCTTTGGGAAAAACAATCCAGCTGTTCCTTGGACTGACCCGTTAAACACTGTGGAAAATAAAAAAAGCAATGCATCTATGAGCTGAAATAATTGTGGTTTTGCTGATGGACTCTGCATTGGCCTATTCTGATATTTTACCATTATGGAAAAAGGGTCCTGTAATGAGAGTTTTAAGTTCTTGGCAGCCCAAAGTGGAACTTGATTATCAACAGCAATCCTAACCTTGTTAAATAAGGACCACATTTACGAATGTGCTTAAAACTGGGCAGTTTCCATAATGAACTGCTGGCCAGGATTTCAAAGCATATTAGCCCTCACTGTATGCCTAGCAGGCTTAGCCAGGTTTGTAAAAATCTAGCCGCCATTGCTGCTCTTCACTGCTTCTGAAAATCAGTGCCATGATTAAACACTCATACATCTTATTCCTTTCTTGTCAGTTATGATTTAGAGTGGATTTTTCTATTGTCTTGTTTTTTCTTTTTTTTTTTGGGATATCAGTAACTGTTAACTGAACATTAGATTTGTTTTAGAAGAGGATAAAACAGTCAGATTTTGTCAGTCTGATAGCACGATTGTTGACCTATAAAGGCATACATTTTTCTTTGCTAAACAACTGTTTAATAACAGTTCATAGGTTGTGATCTTGTAGTCTGTTGTGTAAGTATGGTCCTTTGGATTTTATCTGAGTCTCACTGAAAGTCAACATGGCTTTTATGAGGGTTCAGCTGTATAACTTCAAGTGTGCAAAGCAACCCCATGCATCCACGAGGGACTAGACTGGAATTGTTGGAAAAAAAAGACCAATGTGAAGAGTTCCCTACTATGGTACAACTTCTATAGATCACAAGGATACCTCCAATGTTATATTTTGAATAGTTTATGATTTTTTTTTTCTCATTTTTGTTGTATTCGGTAGACATGATGGGACAACCAGACATTTCGCTCGTTAGAGTTGTTCTTTTAGGTGCCACTTGTTTTTCTTATTTGAGGAGTCGGGCATGTAGCATGGGAAACAGCTGCAGTACCACATCAGAAAATGTTTATGTTATTGAAAGCATGAATTTATTATTTACAATTTTGAAATAGAGAGGGTTTTTTAATACCATATTCATTACACATCAACACTTGAGGGAGGTTTCAAACAAAATGTAGAACTGATATTTTTGCTCTGGGCTTAATGTTTTCTTCTTGTTTGTCTCTGTTCATTTTACAGTGCCCCTTCTGAACTTATGAACCGATCTGAAGGCCATTCACAGAGTATTTCACTCACTACAATTCTGTCAGCAGAAGGTGTTTTCTTGACCCATTTGGGCCATAATCTTCCTTTCCCAGCCACATCATCCATCAACCAGCCACTTACACTAGTTGGAAAACGGACTACCCTATGATTAAAGAAACCCCTTCCCCATCAATGCAGAAATGAAAGAAAACTAACTGGTTTACAACAAGCTATGATTTATTTTTTTTATACCTCCTTCCCCTGCAACAATAGAAAATACACCATGGTAATGTAGAGAAAGGAGAGGAAGAACCATAAGAAACAGATTAAAATTTTGCAAAAATCATGTCTTGAACACAGGTTTAAATGCCAAGAGAGATGACCTCCAGAAGACATTTCTGTGTTTTCATTTATTTATGGTTTAGATGAGAGGAAGAACTCCAATCAAAAGATGTCACTTTTATATCATTAGAACGTTGTACTTGTCAAAGGATGCCTGCGCAATTCTACCCAGTGCCTGCAACAGGCGCAAAGGCAAAATATGTAGCTTGCACAATGAGGGGAAAAATCCCACTTTCACTTTCTCCTATCTGGGACGGTATCTTGCCTTAGTAGTAGCTGTGATGGGCCAGGTAGGACACACCCTGCCTCAGAGTGGACTGACCCAGCATTTTCCAGGCACCAGCAGAGGTGCATTTGTCAGGAGAAATCGGCTGATAACTCCCCTGTGCGGAGGACGGGCTTGAACAGTTGAATAAAGACCTTAAATTTCTTGAAAGAAAAGGATGATGGCTACTGGTATCTATTCAGTATTAAAACCAGAGAATATTCATTGTGGCAGTTTCCCAAATATTACTGGATCCCTGTGTAAGGCACTGGAACACCAGAAAGACTATTTTATTTACACAGAAGGCTGTCCCTTCCCCTGTACCTTTTTCATGTGTGCTGAATCTCATTCCATGGCACCTAAGTCTCCTTGTCTCCTTGGGAAATTAGCCATATAGTATTCAGACTCCAGAATTGTCCTCTGAGGCCAGAAGTTGTATATTGCTATACTTAGCTCTGAGACATTTGCATATGGGGGAGGGAATGGCTGATATCTTTTTGGTTGCTTTGAAAAAAAACCTCACAAATCCAACAAAACCAAGTCTTAAATCACATAGCCACTACTTGAAAGCAGATGAACCAAAGCCTATGAAATTCTCAGCTCTTGGCAGTTATATTAGGCTCTGAGCTTTTATGTAGAGGGTCTTCTGTCAACAAATTTATCATATCCATCACGAGTGTATGCAGGGGATTAGAACTTTGAAATAAGTTTTCCCACCCCCTAGCCGCCTTCTATGCAAAGACACATTCTTGTGCCTTTTTAGGAATACAAATAAGATCAAGATAAGCAAGAAAAGGCATATCACAATGATGCTTTGTCCATTTATGTGAGATAAAAATCTGATATCAGTATTTGGCCGGGCAGTCACTGGAATTTAGGTGGAAGTTCTCCCACCTTTAACAAACAGTTACGGAAAAATTGCTCAGATAGCTATACAGCTGTAAAGCTTTTAGGTAAATTACAAATAATGTAGAATGAACTCAGGTTTCAAACTCTTTTTGGATTGTGCAGGAGCTAATTAATGCTGGTTTCCTGGATACACTCTCCTTCTTTTAAACTCTTCTTTCTGTTCCCTCTGCCTTAATCAAAATCTGTTGGCACTCAAAAGAAAGACTGCTGTGCAAACGTAGTGTTTCAGATGATCTATCTGTGCACATGGTGAACCTGGAGTATTGGTTTTGTTTACTCTTGTTAAGTCCCACAATTTGCTTCTCAGGGTGGGAAAGGAAGCAGGGAGGGGGCAAGCTGTCAGGAGTGGCTCACCACTGCTTCCAGAGAGGTCCTGTTACAAAAGGAAGGAGGGAATACAGAGGTAGCAGAGGGGAAGCATATTAAAAAAAAAATTACTGACAAACAAACAAAAATTAATAAAATAAACTTCATAATTCTTCACAATAATCAGCAATTGATGGTTTGAGTACAGTAATCTTCTTTGACTAACTGAACATCCTGAAGATCTGGTGTCTGTCTGTCATAATGCCATTTACTGGTCCTCCACTTTCTTAATTCTGTTTTTCCCTTTCTCTTGGAAACTTCAGATCCTACAAAAGCCCCTTTGGAAAGCAGCTGGGTTGTACTTCATGTAATGATGTTAATTTACTGAGTATTCTTATTTTTTTCAGAACCATCCCAGCCATCTTGCATTTTGTATGACATGGAAAGTCAGCTGAAACACCTCTGAAGAAATGAGTAGCAGTGAGACCCCTCAGCACTAAGCACTTTCAAGGTGAAGGTGGAGAACAACTCCTCTCTGAGCATGCCATATTTTCAAGGGAAAACAACAAAATCCTCAGAAACTTATGATTTTATTATCTCTCCTTGTTTCTTCATTCCACAACATTTCCTGAATATGGGAGAAAAAGACTCCTTGGGACTCCCTTATCTGTGTTGGCTGAACTGTAAGTCTCAGTGTTTACTGGATGATAACACTGTGCTTATAAAGTCTCCTGCACTAGGGTCTGTTATCAAGATTTCAGCATCATCAAGTTGTGTCTCTTACAATTAGGAAGGGCTGCTCTGGACCGCAGCACCAGCAGCTTACATGTAAACAGGGCTCATCCAACTCTTCTTTGGAGGTCCAAACTCTTGGGAGATGGGCAAGATTTCTCTCACACTTGAATTATACACCAGTAATACCATTGTGCAGTCAGTTTCTTTGAAAGAACAAAGGTGAAATGACCTGTTCTTCAATGAAAATCCTGTCAATGGCAAATTTCACTCTTCACCACAGTCCATTCTATGACTGAGAAAGGGGTTTTGGCCTCTCTAGTCATATTTGTTTGTCTGAGCACTGTCTTTTTGTAACCACAAACTTATTTAAGTGTTTGCTTCATTCCCATCTGTTAGTAGGTTTCTGAAGGAAGCTTATGTGACTGGAAGAAAAACTTGGTGGATAAAAAAAAAAAAGGAATAAAGAAGAATTCAGATGACCAAAACTTTCATACACAGCAAAAAGTGGTTTTGCGTACTGTTCAAAAAGACTGAGATGTTCTTGCTTGTTGCTAAACAAACAAGGGGCACAATTGTTGTGTAACTTTCTCAGGACTATCTGAAGCTAAATCCAGGCAAAATTAATTTATCATTTTCAGCCTTGACAGGATTACTGTAGGAAGCCATCCTGTCATAGAATGGTTTGGGTTGCAAGGGACCTTAAAGATCATCTAGTTCCAACCCCCTGCCATGGGCAGGGACACCTTCCACTAGACCAGGTTGCTCAAAGCCTCATCCAGCCTGGCCTTGAACACTTCCAGGGATGAGGCATCCACAGCTTCTCTGGGCAACCTGTGCCAGTGCCTCACCACCCTCTATGGGAAGAATTTCTTCCTTCCATCCAATCCAAATCTACCTGCTTTCAATTTAAACCCATTACCCCTTGAACTGTCATTACATGCCCTATTAAAAAGGCCTTTTATTATGATTGGAAACTCACATTGTAGGTGATTCAATTTTCTTCTGAAACTGTGCTGAGCATATCCAGCCTTCCTGCGTGTCTGTTTTCATGATTCCAAAACCAACAGGAACTGCACAAAGTACCCCATCACAGATTGCCATTGTTTGATGAGAAAGTGGTGCTGCTCTCTCTCATAAATGTCCAAAAATATCCTGAAATATATTTTTTGGGAAAAAAAAAAAAAGTCTAGGGGATTCACAGAGCAAAGACACATTCTTAAACAGGGTTTAGCAGTTGTAAAACAAAGAAAAAAATCCCTTACCTACCTTCACACCCACACCCTGCCTGAAGAAAAAATTTACACATAAATCGAACTGATAAGTCAAAAACCTGATAAATTAACAGAGGTAAGGTGTGACTGACTCCTGTGTCACAGGGGCAGTGTGTTTAATTAGTCAGTCAAATTACTAGAGCTGGACACAGTTTAACCAGGCACTGCACTGCTTAGTGCTGGTTCTTGAGTTCATGAAAAGATAGACATTTTTGCAGATTTTACCAGCACTATGAAGTTGTTTCTAAACACACTGTGCTGGAGGATAGATTGACACTACAAACTCTACCTCTTTGTGTGTGCTGATCTATGGAGACCTTCTCTGCCCCAGACTCTCATGTTACTGGCTGGCATTTGTCAGGCAGCTCCTAGCACCGACAGCAAAGGGCTTTTGTAACTATCGGCAGGAAAACTCTTCTTTTGACAATATTCTGAATTTAGTCTGAAAGTCTCTGATGAGTTTCTTATCATGGTACAGTTATATTAACAGAAGCTTTGCAGTTTTGTCTTTACCTTGGAGGTTCTGGGGTTTTTGCATTTTTTGGAATGTACTATATTGATAATTTCTGATTGTGCTAAAGTGTGGACATCTCAGCCTTGATGAAAAGACTGCACCACCTTGAAAGTTGCTCGTAGCTCTTCTACCTCTAGCTTCCTGTGCAATTTCCCTGTAATTTCTTCAGCTGCTCCTTTCATGCACTGTTCAACATCCTCACTGCATGTAATTTTAGTGGAGAATGCAACCTAACTCAACCCATTCCTGGCACCAAAGGAAGTTCACAGCTGATGTTGAAAACCATTTATCCTGTGATCTTTTTTCCTCTATTAGCTTCTATTTTAATCCCACATGTAGTTTTCAATCCATAAGAGTTTCATAAATATTTTACTATTCACACTCTTAAAAAAAAATGTGTCTAGCAAGAACTAATGTCAGATCTACGTTTTGAATGTGGTGTAATACTATTTGAACTAGTGCAAAGAAGGAGGTGAAGTTTGGAGTGACATAAAACAGCAAGGGCACACACTGGAGTAAAACCATCACTATGTGTTTGAGGACCCACAGAGGAAAATGTGAGAACCTGCAAGTCACAAGTTCAGGACAAGGAAGCAGAGGAAGAACAACCAGAGCAGTCGTACCAAAATTGTACTTAGAGGTATTTTCCAGCATGGATGAGTGAGCAGAGAGCTGGAGGGTGGCAGTAGGCATGCGCCTTACACTGTCCTTCTGGTGCCTGGAAGGGAGCAGTCAGCCTAAGCTGCTGTCTCTGTAGGGTCAGTCTCCTGCAGCAAGAAGAGTGGCAAAATTATTAACAACAGTAATTAAGTACAGATTATTTAAAATTATTCATATGTTTCTTAGCACTTTTTGTCTTCAAATATTGCCAGTGCATTAATTCCCAACCGTATTTCAGTGCAAAGACAAGAAACATTTTTGAGCTGAGTAAACACATAGAAGCAGCATTGGTCAAGAATTTGAAATCAGGTTAAATTTTAAGGTTCTGTAAGTCAACAGGGACCTAATATTTTTCCAACACTGCAGAAATATTTCCCCTTCTTTTCTGGTGATTTGCAGGCCACTGTGGTTTTCCAAGTCAAAGTTTATGGCCCTGGGCTTTGAAATTAAGCTCTCTAAGAAATCTGGTTAACTGCGGACACACTGCCGTCTATACATCATGTACGATAACTTTAGAATTGTCGCTACATGAATATTCTGAATATGAAGACACATATTTTATTATGCTTTGCAAAACAGATAATTACTACCATACTTAGGAATGAAAGGCGAAGGAACAGCTATTAATGGTGTAATGATTTACAGCCCAGCTTTGCTTCCAGACAAGAAGACTCCAAAATCGCATGACTATTCATTAAAACTTGCAAGTTCATTTAAAGACATGGTAAGATTTCTGAAAGTCTTATTGAAAATCAGCAATTCCTAAAGTCCACTTTTCAGTGGGAATTAGGTATATAAAATTGTTAGGCATTTTGGGAAATCCCACAGGGGCCCATATAGAAAACAGAGAACTACTTTAGTCAACTAAATGTATTTAAACAAACAAAAGCCCACGGCTTATGGTTGCTTAATATCATTGAGGGTTTGCCCATTTAAACTGAAAATTCTTTCAGGCCCAGTATTTCTGTGTTGGCACACCTCTAGAGCAGCCCCAGATTTATCACCTACGTGGGATCTGCCAGGTTTCTGAGGGGCTGAAGAGTCTCCTTAGGCAGATACTGAGTGCTTTGCAGCAAGGAGACTTTGGATAAAAAGCAATGAAGAGCATATGAGAGATGGGAACAGATGAGAAGACAGATGTCCTTTCTAATGTTGTCTTACTTTTTATCTACACTTGTGTAGACAGTCCTCAACAAGACAACTTCAAGGTCTTCCATATGAGGTGCAGGGACTAGGATTTGAGCCCTATCAAAAGAAGGAAAAGAGAAAAGACTATGGTATCACTGTGTCTTCTTAATGTACAGACAAGGTGGTTGTCTGGTATGAGAAGGAGGAAACATCACCCACTGACTGCTGTGTCTTGAAAGAGCAAATGATGTTTAGCTCTTCCAAACACAGATATGGATGTCCATAGTATGCAGAGATTTCATAGTGATTTCAAAGGCAGTAAGGCATCTGGTCTCTATTCAATATCTCTAGTACAGACATTTACTTCTGGCTTGTCTGAACAAACCCATCTTTAAATACCTTAGGCCATGACTATAAGGAAAGATGATAATAAGGTTGACAGGTTGAAGTCTAGGATCTACAGTAGTCCCTCTCCATGCACAGCTGTACACTTGGATTTGGAGCTGACTTAGTGTGTGCACAGTACTTTGTTTCACCACAGCTGCACACTAGCTCGCTTAGAGCCAGCCTAGGACGTTTTGCACTGTAGCCCATTACGGATGCTGAACACGGGCTCCAAAGTATCTGAAGTGTTGTTGGCTACGTTAACATGTGTCTTAATTATCTTAATGTGATAATGCTTCAGGTGGTCATGGAAGATACTTTTTAAAAAATTACACTTCCTTAAACACAGGTCCATGAATGTGTGTTTATTATTTTTATGGGAAGGTGGGTCAGCCCCAAATCAAACTGCACTTGCAGTATAATAAAGCAACTTCACTGGCATCACATAAACTTGATCTCAGAAGAGCTCCAAATCCCCCAGCCTGGGGTCCTTGACACGGTTGGTGTCCCCTCATTACATCTCTATCATGGCACAGCTAATCCGTGGTGTACCGTATTTTCAAATCCAGTGGCTTGGGAAATTTTCTTGGGGCTTCTGCAGGGCTCTCTCATCTTTGATGTTCTGCCATTTTTCCCCCTTTATTTTACATATGTGCTAGAACAGAGCTGGTTAGTCCAACACATTTATGTCATTAGCAGAGGGTTTGTTTTTTTTATGATGAGTGATATCATGTAATTTAATTGCTGGATTTCATAAGTAGGGTTAGTGATCTCTCCCTACTCCAGATCAGTAGAGATACCACAAGGATTCCTATCATATGGTGCACTTAATTATGATAAATAAGCAGGGATAAATTAAGCCTATAAAAGGCCCAGATGGATATTATATTTGCATCGTGAATGCATGCTATGATGAAAATATGGCAGTTGGAGGGCCCCTTTGAAGCAGAGCTCTGGATCCACACTTAATCTGTATTGTAAAAAAGATGTGAACAGTAAATTCATCAGTTCATGACAAGCATATTGGAAGATTTTGGCTTCAGCAAAGAACCTCATTTTAATTTGTGTAGAAGAGAAATGGGGGTGGAAAGCTCAAGCATGAAAGGTCTGATAGGTTTAGCTGGCATGTAATTTTTTGGTCAGTTGCAATTGAGACTTGGGGCTGAATAAAACCAGACGCGCTGGTGTTGTTCCAAAGTTCCGGGAAACCTACCTGATTTACAAGTGTATTTGTATTTGGACCAATTATGGAGTGCAGCCCCTACAATTGCTATGCAAGGTCAGGAAAGATGTGGTTCATGTTAACAATATGACTCCACTGGGAAGCCAGTGGTTTTACTCACTTCTGCTCATGAATAAATTACATTTTTTAAAAATTCATAGGAGACAACACAATCATAGGAAAAATAGCACTTGCATTTAGAAAGATAGCTTACTATTGGGAGCTGAACACTGCTGAACTTCTCTAAATCAAGTAGAAAAATATCTTTTTACATAATTTTTATTTATATAGAAAAGAAAAAATAGGCAGACGGTAGGAAGTCAAATGTAGCATTTACACAGCAACTCTGAGATAACAAATTTATTTCATGTGCATTTAAACCAGTAGTGTACAGCATTATGGAAAAACAATTGGAACAGAAAAGGAGAAGTACCTGGTAACATATATGTTTTTAAAGAACAAATCTTTTGGTGTTGCATTTCTTTCTTGATTTTGCAATTTGTCTTGTAGTACTGTGATATAACTTATATATTATATTATGATTATTTGTATGTATTACTGCCACTATCATGAGGATTCATATGCCTTTAAGTCATAAAAGTGAAATTTGGGGAGGCTGTTCAGCTATATTTACTTTCTGAAACACTGATTTTCTTTGCATTACATCAGCCTCTTTCTCCCAGGACAGTTCATCTTGGCTTCACCTTTTCTCTCTGTTCCATGGGTGGAGGGGAAGAAGCTTCACTACATTTTGAACATGTAAGTATTCCACAACCGAATGGATTTTATGTGAAATCCAGTTCAATAGCTTAAGTGATTGATAGTCTGGTGAATTCTGAGGCACAGAAGGATTACAACCAGGTTATACAAATGCAAAGCAACTTTTTAAATGTCGTTGCAAGGTTTATTTGGCTTGTACAGCTCCAAGGGTCCTCACAGCATAGTATGTTCATGGATTTAAAAAAAAAAAAAAAAGCTCTTCACATTCTTGTCTAAAATAAAAAGCAATTCAATAAAAGCTGAGATGGTGGGTAGGCTTGTCTTCTTGGAGTTAATTTGGGTTCAACCATAAAATGTACATAAAATTAGATAGAAAGCTCAAAAGAATAGGGATCTATAGGTCCCTATATGTGGCATTCATTTCAAAGACCCATATTCCAATTCTTTTCCCCATTTATAGCTATGATTTTTATATCAGATTGGACAGAGAGAGAGAAATCTCTTTCAGACCAAATTGGTCTGAGAAAAAATTTTCTCTAAATACCCAGAAACTTGCTACTCAAAGTTATTTCCTGAGGAAATTGTATATGATTTTTTTTAATATTCACAGAGGAAGATTATAACATAACTCCTTTTTATATTATTTTTTTGAACAAGAGAGTATTAACTTAGTATTATAGCCCCATGGCACTGATGAATGATGAGAAAAGGTAGGACCCAGAATTTGGCTTCAGACCTTCTGGCAGGCAAAGTTAGACTGAACCTTGTTCAGCACTTCCCTACAACAAACTAAGATGATTTTTAACTTCGGATGATGGGTTGCTTGTCTCAATTTTGAACTCTTTGTTACACAACTGGGATCCCAGCTGGATCCTGTGAAATCTATGAGGTGGCAAGTTTGCAAGACTTGGAGGCTTCCACCATTTAAGTCCACCTCATTTGCAAACCCACCACTGCCTATTGTGTGATGATCAGTTTCTGTGCTTGTAGAAACCACTCCTCAATTTATTTCTACCCATAGAAAATCTATCTCCACTGAATCCTTCTCTGCAGAGGGTTTTATTTTGTCTTTCTTTGTCACTCCACACCTCTCTAAGATCTAAATTTTCTCAGTTTTCTGAACTTAAAAAAAGGAGATTAGTCATTTACCACTCTCAAATTTTCTCTCTGTGACACTTAAGCAATCATTTTATTTAGCATCTCCTGCTATTTTATTCTGATTTAAAAGAGATCTAAAGAGTTTGTGTATACCATACAGTTGCCAGTTTAAGGAATTAAAGCAGAGGTACATGCCACCTTTACACGTACACACAGTCTTTCCTGACTATTCGTTTATTGACTTTCAGTTACCAATACTATTATTTCATGACACTCTTCCTACTTAGATGCTTCCATGGGTTCAAACTGGCCTAATAGTAAGAATACAGCATAAAGCATCAGCAAGTTTCCTACTTATCTGGATACTGCAAAAAATATAATGAATTATGCTGTGGTAGTAATCTCCTCTGCCTACAGTGAATTTTAGAGGCAAAACCTGCGTGTGGCATTTGCAGTATATGTACCTGTGAACACAACATGAATGGCTGTTGGTTCAGGGTGGAAAATCAGATTGCTGATTTTGGGCAGGCACATGCAAGGGAAAACCCCCAAAAAAAGCATGCAGAGATGTTGCATGTTTTTTAAGAGGCCATGAAAGGACTTTTTGGTGTTCACTACCGTTAAGCAGTGTAAATTGGTTTGGTTTCATGAATAAACTATATTTGGCTTGTACCTGAATTTTTCATGAATTGTTAGTGTATTTTATCAAGCTGTTGAGAGAGTATTGCTTCCATCAGTTCTTTGTCTGTTCTGCAAAACAAGGTAAATAATTGATTTTTTTCCTTACTTGAAAAAAAAAAAAGACTGTGCAGTGCTAAACAGGAACAAACAAAAATGTTTTAAGAACTTGCAGCACCAAAGAAAGAAACACAAACTCCTGCTGCAGCTCATGTTGCTACACTGGGAGTACCTCCTAATAGATACAGTATGTACAAGGAAATAAGCATTAGTGATGGTCTTGCTCAAATGAAACAGCTCAACTGAAATCAGCACAAATGAAACAGCTATACCAACAAAAGCACTATCTTGCTCATAAAATCTTGTCTACAGCAGAGATGTTGCCAGAAAAGAAATTATGGGGAAAAATAAAAAACAAAACCAAAATCCAAAAACACCCCACAAAACATCACACTCTTAACTGACATTCCTATATGAGCAAAAGTTTGCAGTGACTCCTGGCTCACATTTCTAACTGCTCCTTAGGAAGCCCAAGGTCTTATGCTGAAAGATAACCCAGAGAACTGTTAATGACTCCAATTAGGAGGTGTGAATATCATTTACACCTATCTGTTCCCTTTTAGCAAGAAAGACTACAGCCAGAAACACACAGCGCATAATCCTACAGAGAGCATTTAAAACAGAAAGGTTGAATTTATTTGAATCATACAACTCCTTAGTCTGAAAAAGGAAAAAAAAGAAAAAGATATGTAGGGTATTTTAGAGGGACAAAAATAATAGATCTCCTGCTGTGTGTTCTCACTTTGAAACAAATGGAAAAAAACCCAAGACAATGATTAAATAAAGCTCCAGAATATTGAAAATATTCTTTAGAAAAATATGTAAATACAAACAATATGTGATTTAGAAATGTGAGCCAAAGCTATGCTTTAAAAAATAGAGTTGCAGATTTTTCATTGATTGCTAGCAGACACTGGTTACAAATTTTCAAATTATGAAATTCTGCTTTAAATTTTCACCTGCAAATGAAAATATTTCTTGTTTAAAGCCACTCATTGCCTTCCAATGTAGAGGGCAAGTACAAATGAATCCACTGTTTGGAATTGCTAACATTACTTCTAGTACCTCTTCAAAGTGTTTCTAAATAAATGTACATCTGTATCCAGATTCCAATTACCCATAACGTTGGTTTCCTGAACCGGGTATTTCTTTTTCTATTGGAAAGGTGTGTATCCCAGAGAGGTTGCCCATCCTGTGGACTGTGTGATCTAGTCTCCACTATTCTGGCCAGTATCTCAATGCCTGTTCTGTCCTTCTGGCCCTCTCTCTACTCCCCACGAAGCTCTGTGAATAGGCAGCAGATGCCCTTCCATTCTGCACTGGGACAGCAGCTACTGCAGGGGCAGTGATCCATGAGTGAATTCCCAGGCAGCAAGGTAACCAGGACAAGTTATTACACAGTCCTGCCTTAGCAGATATCTTCAAATTATGCCCCAATGCATCCTTTTTGGACAGACTGGTGCACTCTTATTAGGAGACAGCCTCCATACATTAACAACTCAGTAGTGTCACCATGCTAACAGTCTCATAAAGCAGGTTTCATAGAATCATAGA